>NW_025334340.1:300000-388870 GCF_014858855.1 Bufo gargarizans
ATGGTGACACATACTGTAGTGACCAGTGGCTCTAGCAGGAGTTAGAACGGCCATGATGTAAAACTACCCCTCACGTATTGTCTGACACTGCACAGACCTGTTTTCTTCTCCTCTACCTAACATCTCACCAAATCTACCTTTACCTGTCCCCTTCTACCACTACCCTATCTCCATTGTCAGCAGAATTGGTAAGGTGCTGCACTTTTTTGGGGACTTAACGGAATGGAAGGTTTTAAATGGAGCCGATATTGGAGAAATGGGTGTGACCACTGAAGGGGCGTGGTCACTGAGGGGCGTGGTCACTGAGGGGCGCTGTAAAGCTTTCTCGCACAGGGCGCCTAAAGGCCTAAGGCCGGCCCTGATAGTGCACCTTGAATTCTATGATAAAGTATCCTGCAAATAATGAAGCAGAAGTGTTTGCCTGCCGAGAGGGGAATGCCCTTATTGGATAACTCAAAATATAAAGTAAGCAAATATCCAGTACCAGAGTGCTAGAGATGGAACTTAAAGTAAATCTTCAGTTTGCCTGTAGAGTATCAGCAGTAGAAGAATCCCTCCATTAACAACTGCCAGTACCTCATAACCAGGATTACAATTGAACTTATTACTTATGCTATACAAAAAGCTTTCCATTGATGAACTGTACCAACTGTCCAGAGACTATTGATTTTCAGTAACTGTTCAACTGGTTTACAACTGACTCCTCATCCTTTCTACTACACACAACATTTGCACCTTACGGTGTTGGCTTCACGAACCAGGGGCCCAGCCACCAAAGCACCTTAAACACCAATTACCATCAAGAGCACCTCAACCAACATCTGGCTGGTGTTCCCTGCAGCAGAGAGTGCCCCGGAGGATTTGTGCTGTCTTCCCATCCACTGTACGCCAGACCAGGGAGGCATCTTCTAACCGTGAGTACATGAACTATTATACCGTGCCTCATGTGTTTCCCCTGTGGTTTGGTAGCGTTGGCACTGTGCTTGGTGATATAAGGCATACAGCTGCTCGGCCATGGAGAAATGGAGAACCATGCCATGAAGCTCCAGGTACACAGTTTTTGTGCTGATGTCTGCAGAGCAGGTTTGGTATTTAGCAGTTATTGAATCAGCAGAGCGTGGCCAACTTTTATTCACTATACGCCTCCGTACTCAGGGACCCCAATCTGAAACTTTATGTGGTATTCAACTTCTTGGCTGAGTTTCTGTGGTTCCTAAACACTTCTACTTTGCAATAATATCACTCACTGCTTACTGTGGAATATCTAGGAGAGAAGAAATTTCACAAATTGACTAGTCATTCTTTCATCAATGTTTGCAAAGGCAGACTGCATGGCTAAGAGCTGGATTCTATACACCTGTGGCAATAGTACTGAATGAAACATTTGAATTGAGAGTTGTGTCCCAATACATTTATCCATATAATGTATATGGTTTTGACCTAAGTGTTAAGTTCCATTTGTGCTATGGCATAACTGGTGCCAGGGGCACTGTAGCATATAGAGTGCCCGCTAGCTGAAGAGCCAAGTGCCGTTTGACCCAAACCATTGGTTAGCACAGAATACATTATACATTAATTAGTTTGCTTTTCTCTTCATGGATCAAAAATTGTTGGCCTTTTTAAAAATAAAAATAAAAATTACTATAGAATCATTAAAAGTGAAGTATAGTTTAGGCTTCTTTCTGACTAGCATTTTTTGTCTGGCTGCCTCTTGGCATGTTTGCCATGCTGCGGCCTCACCTCCCGCCCGTCCCCATTCTAGTGAATGGAGCCAGGCCGAACTTCCAGAAGCACACGTGTGCAAGCATTGGTACAGATCTGGCAGGCTGTTCCCCTGCCAGACAAGCCTAACTCTAATGTGAAAGAAGCCTTAGAAATGCACACATATTATACTAAAGCAAACTTAAAAATCAGCTACAAAGCTTTTGAAACAACCTTCACTGCACCTGTTCTTGGATATTATCGAAACTCTGTGGGAAAATATCAGATGTTAACAGCAGACGACAGGACTTCAGAAGATTTCAAAAAAAAAACATCTGTAAGGATGAAAATAACAAGTATATAAAGACACCAAGCCAGAGATAAGATATATGTAAGCTTGCTATCTGCCAAAAATTGCCAAAGCATTTTTTTCTATTTTATTATATATTATTTTGGTAATTTTGTAATATAATTTAACATAATTACTGTACTTTTAGTGAGGCAGTAATTTATTTTCATGCACCAAATTCATTCCAGCAGGGAAAACTAGCATAATATACAAGTAGTTTTTATACATGACATCTGAAAATTAATGGACCTTCTTTATAAATAATTTGTTGAACTTTCAGTATCTCTACACATATGCGCAAAGCAATTTGGAGGTGGTAGCAACTGCTGAGAGAGTAAAGCTTTTACTTGGTTTTCACAATACTCTCCACACTGTCATATCCTATTACTTTCCTTATCTCCCTGCTTTTTTATATTCTATTATATACACATGTTTGTTATTTCTTTCGTGTTTTTTTTTATACCATTTTGTTAGGGTAAATGTTTGGATTCCAAGTACAATTTGTCAGCGACCACTGTAAATAGATTGATGCTTGTGATTAGAGTTGAGCGGACCTGCATTTTGGCAGGTTCGAGTTTGGGTTCGGGGTTTAAGTGAATTACGTGATGGCTTCCGTTCTCACAGAATCCATCACGTAATTCAATGCCGGCATACCGCATAATACAAGTGTAAGGCCAGGGCCGAGGGTTCCGTTCTGCTGGCCATACACTTGTATTATGACGGCATGCAAAACGTAATGCCTCTAAAGACATTCCGTTTGGCATGTCGGCATTTAATTATGTTATGGATTCCGTGAGAACAGAATCCATTATGTAATTAACTTAAAACACAGAACCCGAACCTGCCAAAAGGCAGGTTTGCTCAACTTTACTTGTGATGTTCCTGTATCCAACCAAACCCATGATGCACTTCTCCTTTCTCTACCACATTCTATAAGGCCAGGGTCATATGGCGACAGGGGTTGCGCAAAAGGGAACAACTACACTGAAACATGAATGTAACGGGATATTTTTTGTAATGATAGTCAGTGGTGTCACACTGCGACAAGTGATATGCTGCAACTGCGACACAACAGTCACACAAAAATCCAACTTGGATGGATTTTTTGTGACTGTTGTGTCTCAGTATGTCACAGTGCGACACCATTGACTATCATTGTAGAAATTGTGCGACTTTTCTGCGACACATACAGTTGCAATAAAAAGTATGTGAACCCTTTGGAATGATATGGATTTCTGCACAAACTGCTCATAAAATATGATCTGATCTTCATCTAAGTCACAACAATAGACAATCACAGTCTGCTTAAACTAATCACACACAAATAATTAAATGTTACCATGTTTTTATTGAACACACCATGTAAACATTCACAGTGCAGGTGGAAAAAGTATGTGAACCCCCTGGACCAGTGGTGGCAAAGCTATGGCACGGGTGCCAGAGGCGGCACTCAGAGTCCTCTCTGTGGGCACCCGCACCCTGGAAAAAGTCTATGGTGTACCAATATTCCTTAGACTTTTCCAGTCATTCATCAGCGCAGGGCTCACTATGGACGGCACAGGCCGTGCACTGAATGAAGGCAGGATATTATAGGTAAATGATAAAGTACATGAAAGATATACTATATTGATATTCAGGTTAAATTGCTGTGTTGGCACTTTGCGATAAATTAGTGGGTTTTGGGTTACAGTTTGGGCACTTGGCCTCTAAAAGGTTCACCATCACTGCCCTAGACTAATGACATCTCCAAGAGCTAATTGGAGTGAGGTGTCAGCCAACTGGAGTTAAATCAATGAGGTGAGATTGGAGGTGTTGGTTACAGCTGCCCTGCCCTATAAAAAACACACGCCAGTTCTGGGTTTGCTCTTCACAAGAAGCATTGCCTGATGTGAATGATGCTTCGCACAAAAGAGCTCTCAGAAGACCTACGATTAAGAATTGTTGACTTGCATAAAGCTGGAAAGGGTTATAAAAGTATCTCCAAAAGCCTTGCTGTTCATTAGTCCACGGTAAGACAAATTGTCTATAAATGGAGAAAGTTCAGCACTGCTGCTACTCTCCCTAAGAGTGGCCATCCTGTAAAGATGACTGCAAGAGCACAGCGCAGGCTGCTCAATGAGGTGAAGAAGAATCCTAGAGTGTCAGCTAAAGAATTACAAAAGTCTCTGGCATATGCTACCATCCCTGTTAGAGAATCTACAATACGTAAAACACTAAACAAGAATGTATTTTATGGGAGGATACCACAGAGGAAGCCACTGCTGTCCAAAAAAAACATTGCTGCACCGTTACAGTTTGCACAAGAGCACCTAGATGTTCTACAGCAGTACTGGCAAAATATTCAAATATTCTGTGAACAGATGAAACCAAAGTTGAGTTGTTTGGAAGAAACACATAACACTATGTGTGGAGAAAAAGAGGCACAGCACACCAACATCAAAACCTCATCCCAACTGTGAAGCATGGTGGTCTAGGCATCATGGTTTGGGGCTGCTTTGCTGTGTCAAGGCCTGGACAGATTGCTATCATCGAAGGAAAAATGAATTCCCAAGTTTATCAAGACATTTTTCAGGAGAAGTTAAGGCCATCTGTCCACCAGCTGAAGCTCAACAGAAGATGGGTGTTGCAACAGGACGACAACCCAAAGCATAGAAGTAAATCAACAACAGAATGGCTTAAACAGAAGAAAATATACCTTCTGGAGTGGCCCAGTCAGAGTCCTGACCTCAACCCGATTGAGATACTGTGGCATGACCTCAAGAAAGTGATTCACACCAGACATCCCAAGAATATTGCTGAACTGAAACAGTTCTGTAAAGAGGAATGGTCAAGAATTACTCCTGACCGTTGTGCACATCTGATCTGCAACTACAGGAAACGTTTGGTTGAAGTTATTGCTGGCAAAGGAGGTTCAACCAGTTATTAAATCCAAGGGTTCACATACTTTTTCCACCTGCACTGTGAATGTATACATGGTGTGTTCAATAAAAGCATGGTAACATTTAATTCTTTGTGTGTTATTAGTTTAAGCAGACTGTGATTGTCTATTGTTGTGACTTAGATGAAGATCAGATCACATTTTATGACCAATTTGTGCAGAAATCCATATAATTCCAAAGGGTTTATATACTTTTTCTTGCAACTGTATCTCCGTATACCCCTAGCCCAGGGCTGGCCAACCTGTGGCTCTCCAGCTGTTGTAAAACTACAACTCCCACCATGCTTTGCTGTAGGCTGATACTTGTAGGCAGTCTGGGCATGCTGGGAGTTGTAGTTTTGCAACAGCTGGAGAGCCTCAGGTTGGCCAGCCCCACCCTAGCCTAATAGGTGAAGTGGAATAAATAGAATAATGGACCACTTTCACTGGTCAGTATTTTTCATCAGTATATTTAACCCAAAACCAGAAGTAGATCCTACAGAGAAAAAGCATAACAGAAAGATCTGTGCCTCTCCTGTTTTCTGGATTCATCCTGGGCTAAATACCGCATACTGATCATGTAGAAGTGGCCTAAGGTATATTGTTGTCTGATTACTTCAAAAATCAAACTCAACCGAAATTGCATTCATTTTGGCTGTCACCTTTGAACTAGCCACTATGATCAAACATCCTTGTGTTTCCTTTAAAAAAAGATTTACCATACTTTGGCTCTCTCAGACTTCTGATTTACTATTATATGATTATTTTCATATTTTAATAAATTAAACACAATGAGGCACATTTATTAATCCTATACAGTGGGGCTTGAAACTTTGTGATTCAGAATTTTCTATATTTGTGCATAAATTTGACCTAAAACTATATGAGATTTTGATGATGACTATATGACAATGATGGCAAGCTGCCCTGGCCCAGATGCAGCAATAAGATAGATGTGGCTGGTATTGGGGTGTCTATGAGCTCAAGGAGCTTGTGTTAACTCCAATATACTGTGAAAAAATGACTCACAGATAGGCGCCACTCCCTGGAAAGAAAAGGGTTAACGCTTTACCAACAGTACAGTATCATAGACCGATAATGGAAAGATACAGCCAATAGTGGTGAGGGGCATCAAATGCCTATAGGGTAAAAAAGTAAAGGGACAAATAATATGACCCAAAGAAGCAGTTAGACAACACACAACAATAGTGAGTGATACTGGTAACAATAAATAGGTATAAATATATTGATAGTTGCTTTTAAAACCAATGGTGGACAATAAATCATTAGAACTCACTTTACTGGGGAGGATGTCTGTAGGATAAAGCTCAAGATACCTCCAGACAGAGCCCCCCTGGCCGGGTTCACTTCTAGGATGGCAGAAATGATGGCAGCAGGAAATCCAGCTTCTGATCAGTATTTCTTTATTCAGTAAACACACGGCTTTCAACGCGTTTTGGGGGTCAAAAGAAAAAGCCCCCTTTTTAAGGAGAAATTAAGATACAATATATATATTCTAAAACATTCACTTACAACATTTATATATTCACCCATGGCTTCAAACTGCATGTGCAGTTCGCGGGAAGCGATACCGGAAGTGGTGTCAAAGGACACGCTACTTCCGGTCTTATGCATTCCAGAGTGGAACGCAAGGAAGCGTTTGCACCAACGGCAAGCCCAGAGCGCACTGAGGATTACCTACAAGGGGCAGTATCCTCCAAATAGGGTATTTGGGAGGGGTTAGGAGTGATGACAAGTGGCTCTTTTCCTCCTGATTAAGGCTGCTTTCACACTAGCGTTCGGGTTTCCGTTCGTGAGCTCCGTTTGAAGGAGCTCACGAGCGGACCCGAACGCAGCCGTCCAGCCCTGATGCAGTCTGAATGGAGGCGGATCCGCTCAGACTGCATCAGTCTGGCGGCGTTCAGCCTCCGCTCCGCTCGCCTCCGCACGGACAGGCGGACAGCTGAACGCTGCTTGCAGCGTTCGGGTGTCCGCCTGGCCGTGCGGAGGCGTGCGGATCCGTCCAGACTTACAATGTAAGTCAATGGGGACGGATCCGTTTGAAGATGCCACAATGTGGCTCAATCTTCAAGCGGATCCGTCCCCCATTGACTTTACATTGAAAGTCTGGACGGATCCGTCCCAGGCTATTTTCACACTTAGCTTTTTTTAGCTAATATAATGCAGACGGATCCGTTCTGAACGGAGCCTCCGTCTGCATTATTATGGGCGGATCCGTTCAGAACGGATCCGCCCGAACGCTAGTGTGAAAGTAGCCTAACCTGTGTGTGGAGCGCAAACGGGGCATGCGTGTCACAGTGGGGCGCATTTGTGCATATATCTGGTATTGCACAGGCAAAGGGGCCCTACTTATATTATTAGTATATGATAGCATGATATTTAAAATTAGGGATCCAGGATTAATAAGGGGCCAAACATAAAAATGGCAATGCAATATCATAAATAATATATCATAAATAATAAAATAAAATAAAAGGGGCGGTGCTGGAGGCACGATAGAACGCATCAGAATGAGCGCTCCAGCATGGAACAACAAGAGGAACCTTCGTTTTCGGGACAGTTATTTGGGTTTATATTACACCTGTGTAAATTAAAAGGGAGATGGTAATAATGGCATATTCAAAGTGACAGTTATAAGATATGCTTACAAACTAAAAGAAAGAAAATGAAAAACTATTATAGTAGTGGACCAGTGGATCTAAAAACACTACTGGTTGATAGTAATAACATACAAAAATGTATATCATATACTGGCTAAAAAAGTAGTATATCTATGTATAAAGCATGGTACCATATTGAAATATTAAAATGAATATAAGCAAAAATATATTAAAAGGAATACCAGTGTATAAATGTATCAGGGACAGCATACACAAATCAATGTAGCAGGAACAGCATACACAGAACACAATCATATATTGGAACTTATATGACAAGATTATACAGTATCTTGAAACCTGAGTCCCAATAATAAGTATTCAAATATTGATATAAAAAGATAGTGCTAATATCCGGACATGGGCGTCCTAAATAAGTATAAGTATGCTAGAAAGCTAGATCAAGGGGGATGAAATACTATATTTCCGAGTTCTTTAATTCAGGTTTTAAGGTCAGTAGTTACTATACTCAAGGGATTCATCCAAACCGAGATGCAGCAAAGCAGACCCAAAACATGATACTACTTGACCACTCCTGTGGTGTATAATAATGGGCTTGAACTTACATAGTTAATACGGTTGAAAAGAGACATAAGTCCGTCAAGTTCAACCAAGGGATAATGGGGACATGAATCCCAGAAGGAAGTGATACTCAGATTTCTACACATTTTCATAAGCATTAATGTCCTCCATTTGTACACAAGCTGTCTGATAGGGGATTGGTGGAGTCCAAAGGTGACGACCCAGGAGGAGAGCAGAGGACAGCAGAGGAGAGGAGAAGAGTGATAGTAGCAGGAGTGGTCAGTACTCTGATACTCCCCTGGGCCATGCAGTGAAGAGAAGGGCTACCCTTCCCTTTGGGGCACACACTAGTATTTGGGGTCTCCTACCTGATGGGGTGCCCTTGGTGTTGATAAGTTTGAGGGTTAGTGTTACCCTTTCACGAACATGTGTTGTAAAGATCAGACTTTGATAGTTCCTTGTTCTTTAAATAAAACAGGTCTCGCACCTGACTGTCATTTCACCTTCAAAATGATCTGCCCATCCTACCAGTTTACATACTTTTGCCACACACAGACATGTGATATTCAATCATTTTCCTCAGTAAATAAATGACCAGATCTAATATTTTTATTCATTTGTTTAATTTGGTTATATTTATTTTTAGTACTAGTGTGAAAATTGTATGTAATTTTAGGTCAAATATATGCAGCAATATAGAAAATGGTTCTGAAGGGTTCATAAACTTTCAAGGACCACTGTTTAAACCTGCACCACATGTATCACAGTGGCTCAGGCTAGATGATAAATTTGGTGCATGGCTAGACACTTTTGTCTAACTCTAGACCAAACCAGGTAAAAGGTCTTTCTTTTAATCAGTATGTTGTTCTGTACATTCAACACGGGCTACAGCATTGCTGCCCTTCTACCAAGCCCTCCTGCTTTTGGTGCTTGTACATCTAAGTTGTCCATTCAATTGTCTATACTTCAGAAGGCAATCTTGCCATGCTCTCTGCTCCACCAGTCTTCTATTGCTTGTTTGGCCCACTATCATGTACTTCAGAAGACACTCAAGGTTGCTGCCCCAACCAGGCTGCTGTAGCTCAACAATGCTTCATCTCTTCCTCAGTGAGGAAGCTATAGCATCCAATCAAATCACATGCAACTGAGACTCAACATCGGCAAGTCCATTGGCAGGCAATGGGATAGTCCACCCACTTTTCTTTTTCCATGGGATTTCAACTGTGGGAATAGGTAAAGTAGGCTAAAAATCAGATGATTCCTGGTGAAATTGGGGAAAATTTGTCATCTGTAATAGCTGCCAATATGTAGGGTCAAAGTAACTTCACAAAAGAGGACATCTCAAAAGCCTAGAGTACATATCTTTACAGGAATGCAGTCTCTAAAGGGGCGTCCAGTGGGAGAAAATTCTTTAGAAAGGGATCAAAGAGGGATAAAAAAAATGAAGGAAAAGATTCTCAAAATTTCCCCTACCCTCCAACCCTCTACGTTCAAATACTTACTGGGTCCCCATGGGTCTCTACTTCCTGGACCCATCTTGACACATAAAATGCATGGAAATGCAGCCAGCCATTGACTGAGCAGTCATTTCCTGTATAGCGAGACAGAACCAGGGAGCAGAGACCAGCAGGAACACAGCAAGAACCGAGACCAGCAAGAACAGGAGTGTTAAGTGATCAAAGTGGGTGAATGTCTCTTTTTATTAACTTTTTGATCCCTAAAGAATTTTCTCCCAAACAGTCCTTTGGCAACAGATTACAACAATGCACAGTTTTCGATGGGAAATAAGATTACTAGATTCCTATAGAGCTACAAGAAAATGTGCAGGTATACAACATCTACCTCTTGCTGTTAAAAGTAAATCTCAAAGACCTGCTGTGAATCCGTTGCTGCAGAAACCCCACCTTCAATCTACTACATGAACAGATAAAGTCTGGCAATTGAAAGATTAGCTACCATCAACTTAAAGACATTCTGTGTAGGACACTTGGAGCATTTTTTTTCTTTATAATAAATGTTAGGTTGGCAGACAAATGTCTTTTAGCAAACAAAAAGTGACACAACACATGATAAACAGCTATTGTAAAATGTGATTTATATAATACAAATCCAATAATATTACACAGATATACAAAATCTTCAGTCTATTTGTATAAACTCACGTTTGATAAGTTTAGTGCATCTTGCTAGAAATGCAGGTTAGGGGGGAGTAACTGACTTTTGTTTGGGTACCCGGATGCCCAGAAAAGCAGCACTTACAAGTTAGCATGCTAATTGTTACATGGCATATGTGGATCTGCTGTCTACTGAACCGATTTCACTTGGGGCTACTCTTGAGGGTGTTATCTAAGTAGCCCACCTGGTTCAGCCTTCAACTGTTAACCTCTATACAGGTATCTTGACTCTGCTGCAGGGGAACTACCGGGCCACTACAGCTTGGAACAGTTTTTGTTGGGTTGACAGCTGACTCTAAGGGGGTCAAGAGACAATGTAAAACTCTGAAGAATCAGACAAAACCTTAGTCAGGGACAAGCTGAGGTCAGTTTATGCAGCGTGTGTAGAATTTGAAGGCAGTCCACAGGTCAGGGTTAGAATGGAGATAAGGCAGAGGTCAGGCAGAAAAGTGTCAAATCCAGAGAGAGGTAGAGATTGGGATGTGGGAGAGCGCACAATTCAAATAGCACACCTTTGTAGGATACTAGAGTACTAGAGCCTATTGTTCGGGCATCTTCCTACACGGGAAGGTGCTATAAATACTCTGTGGTGGCCAGCCATAGGTTAGGGAAGATTTATGTGCGCGTGCACTGGCCCTACAAGAGCCAAAGAGAGTGCATGCAAGCTCCACGAGTGGAAAGAAGAGAAGGCAGGCAAGAATCAGACACCAGTCTGCGTGGAGTGAATTGAGTGGTGCTACCCATTGGCTATGCCTGGAAGGAAGAAGCAGAGGGACGCCAGAGAGCATGGAGCTCTGGAGAACCAGATCAGGGGGACTGGTCAGCACGCCTGAGACCTTAGCGACTGGGGAGAGGAAGATGGCATTGGGTCTGAACTGATGGTGTAACACTAATACAGTTGAAACCCTGCTATGATTTGCGCCAAAGGCTGCTTTAGAGATATGGTCTACAAATGGTATGATTGTGCACAGGATATCAGTGTCCACAGTTGGCATGATGACATCACTACACTGTGCCATGCAGCAGGACACTGACTTCACTGGCCAAAAGAGGTTTTAGCCACTTTAATTGTCCTGAGATTGAAACAAATCAGATAAAGGGAGCACAATTTGCTACTATGTTGCGATAATGTGTCCGCGATCCTTCCGTTCCGCAAAAAGATGGAGCAAGTTCTAACTTTTTGCGGTGCGGAACCCCAGAAAGCACTCCGTAGTTCCGTTCCGTTCTTCCAGCACCACAATACAGCAACGGGCAGCACACGTTCGTGTGAACGGTCCCTTAGGAGAAGATAGGGAGGCTGCCGGAAGTGTGAGGAACCAAAAACTTCTGGATAACAAACTCTATAGACACAAGTCATAGATGGAAGACATCTTCATGGCAATAAGAGAAGACATCCCCTGTGAATCAGTGGATGTAACTAAGTATACTGCAAGAACTTATATGGTAAGTATGGCTGGTATCTCCATCACCACTGTGGTACTACATTACATTGTGGTAATATGGGTATAATGGCCATGGTCTAGTGGTATTATGTGGACCTGGTAAAATAGTAGTCTGGTTTCCATTATGCAGGACGGAAAAGAAAGTCCTGTCGACAAGACTTTCTATTCCATCCTGCATAACGGAAACCAGGCGGGATCCTTTATGCTTGCCCATAGACCTCTATTATGTCGGATCAAAACGGTATGCCTCTAAAAGTTTCCGTTTTCAATTCCGTCTTACGAATTCCGTTATTTTCCGTTATAATCATGTTATAACGGAAAACAATAACGGAATTCCTAACGGTGATGTGAACCCGCACTTAGTAACATTAGTCTTTCTATGGGAAAGAAAGAAAGAAAATGGTGACATCATCTGATTGAGGCATATATGGCTCAGTATATGAGTTGAAGTTATCTAACAATCTTTTTCTCAATAGTGATTTAGCACTTCAAATGTTGACTTCACACGAATAGTGAGACATGCTGCAGTGTAAAGCATAGGGACACCTAGCACACTAATGAGATCATACTACCATAGACGAATTTTAGGTAAAGCAGTTAAGCAGCATTTAAATATCATATGCAGCTAGAGATGAGCAAAGTTTTAAAAAATTCGATTTGGCAGTTTCGGCAAAGTTCCCCAAGAAATTTGATTATTTCTGAATTAATTCATCACAGATCGCTATAAATCAGGTATACTCTTTCACACGGGCGTGTGTGCCCCGTGGTAGTGCTGCGCCCCGCAAAATGCGGGACGCAATGCACGAGCACAGTCCATGGGGCAGCCGCAGCTGATCGCGGACCCATTCACTTTAATGGGTCCGCGATCCGCCCGTTCCGCAAAAAGATAGGACATGTTCTATCTTTTTGCGGAACGGAAGTACAGGACGAAACCCCAGGTGTGCTCCTATAGGGTTCCGTTCTGTGCTTCTGTTCCGCAACATTCCGCATCTCCGGATTTGCGGACCCATTGAAGTGAATGGGTCCGCATCCGTGATGCGGAATGCCCACGGAACTGCACCCGTGTATTGTGGATCCACAAATGCGGTCCGCAATACGGCGGTGGGGCGCACACGCCCGTGTGAAAGAGGCCTTAGGGTACTGTGCCATGCTGGGGGGGGGGGTTGCAGCAATGCTGCAGTGAAAACCCAAGCGGCCAATTAGCCCTCAGCTGCCTTTCATTTTAATAATGAAGACAGCACTGTATAGTCCTTCTTCATTGCTAATGGACGTGCTGTACCTTTAATGTGCCTTTAAATAGGGGCTGTTGCTGGTATGGGGTTTGGCTGGTTAGGTGGGGGGACAGTATGTATATTATTGCTGTTCTTGCCTGCAATCATCTGCAGGTTATTTAACAGTAAACACTAAATATATTAATCAGCTCTGGCATACCCACTTCTCCAACCCCAGCACTCTCCTGCCCTACAGATGGGAGCCCTTCTTCTATCATCTGCTTTTCCTCCTTTTCCACATCATCTAATATCGATGAGAATATGTCAGAAACATCCAGCTGCTCCTCTCTCTCTCTCTCTCTCTCTCTCTCTGCATCTTGCTGACTTTTCTAGGAAGTAAAGCCAGCAAAAGATGAGGATGGTCATTGTGGTAATATGGGTCCCTCTAAGGGGTGCAGACTGGATGGCATTGGTTGACACACTGGCACCGGAATATTAAAGGCTTCCATCTTATTGGTATTGAATTATGTATCTTAATTTAGGGCTGATGTAGGAATAAGTAAATGTGCGTAGGAATAAATAAAATAAAAATGATGCAGCATAAGTCTCCTTGCACTTTCCCTGCAGTCTCCCTTCACTCTCCCTGCACTCTCCCTCTCCAATATTCTTCTATTATTCATTTTCAGCAACACTGCACTCTCCTTTCACTCTCCTTGCAGTCTCCATGCAGTCTCCATGCAGTCTCCATGCAGTCTCCCTGCAGTCTCCCTGCAGTCTCCCTGCAGTCTCCCTGCAGTCTCCCTGCAGTCTCCCTGCATTCTCCCTGCATTCTCCTTGCAGTCTCCCTGCAGTCTCCCTGCACTCTTCACCTCTCCAATATTCTTCTATTATTCATTTTCAGCAACTCTGTCCCTAGCGTATGAGCGCTTGCCATGTCTCTCCCTATGCTCAGCTCATAGGACAATGGCGGAGACCACGTGGGTTGAGGATTTCCTAGGGCTGTGACATCACAGGGTATGGCTATCTGCGGATTTTCAGGCTGCTTGGCATTATGGGTGATATCATGTTCTTGGGCTTCTTACTTTCGCTTTGTAACACGTGCAACTGCCATTTTAGGAAAACCTGCTTTGTGACCACGAAGCGCGAGGAAATTCAAATTCATTGCGAAGCGAAGTTTTCCTAAACTTCAGATTGAATTCTGCTCCAAATGCTTTGTTTTGCTGAACACTAATCATAGCAGCGCTCCAATGGACCTGAGCTAAAAAGCAACTAATGCTAAACATTCTTCAGCTTTAAAGAGGACCTGTCACCTCTCCTGACATGTCTGTTTTAGCAACTACTTGCATTCCCCATGTAATACCATCTATTCTTATGGCTCTATGTTGTGCCATTCCTCTATCATTTCTACTAGAGGGTTGTGAATGAATTGCTTGCAGTCTGCAGTAAAGGTCCAGCTGAGTGTTACCAGTTGGAGCTGTCTCTCTGTCCACTATCTGATCAGTGCTGTCAGTGGCAAACTGTGCAATAGTAGCAGACTGTCCAGGTACACACCCCAACTGGTGACACCCAGCTGGACCTTTATTGCAAACTGCTGATAATTCATATACATCTAATGGGAATAATAGAGGAATGGCACAACCTACAATCAGAAGAAAAAATGCCCCAGCATTTTTATTGCATGGAGACTGCAAGTAGTTACTACATTAGATATGTCAGGAGAGGTGACAGGTCCTCTTTAAGTGGGTTCAACCATGGACTAGTGACAAATCAGAGACCTGAGGCGTACAATTGGGAAGAATGAGTGCATAACTTCAGTGACTATTCACAGTTACACAGCTACCACAGGATGTCAGTGTTGTAGAATTCACTGGATCTGTAAATCTTCCTTCTGTGCATTTTAGGTAATGGAGGACATATAAAGTGTAAAAGACGTTAATATTATCTTTTCTTCAGACTCACAAAATACACTCAAATGGTAAAAGGATGAATGATCCCTATTGACAATATATTGTGGAAAACAATACACAGGCACCGATGTATTATGGAAATGTAGATAAATGTAGTAAAACGACGACAACAGCAAGAAACATAGCAAAGCAACAGTGTTCGTCATGAGGCTTTGGCTTCCTTGATAACGTGTTAAATTGGGTCATGAGATTTGAAAATCTTACATAAAATAACAAGTAAACAATACGTCAACATGACCACCAAAAAAACAAAAAAAAAACATGGCCCCCAGAAAATAAAAAAAATTAAAAAAAAACACGACTGCTTTGCCTGAAGCATTGTTTCATGTTAAAAATCATTTTTTTCATTAACACATGTCAATCACTTGGTGATGAATAATCGTTAGGGTTGCGATCATAACCATGGTGAAAAGTGAGGACCGAAATGTAAACATATGGCAATACACCTGATGGAAGCAGGTTAGCGTCGCTGAGATCCCCTTTAATTTCCCGCACAAAGACATAGAGAAACCAGTCAGCATAAAAAACGCAGGACTCATTTAGTGTAAGTAGGTCAGGTCTAATGAGAGAGCCCAATAACACAGATGAAAGATGGGGCAAATAAAAAATCCACCGGCCAGTTTGCCTAATTCCCCCAACACTAAATGGAATCATTTAAAAGGCAAACAATAAAAAATGATTGCACAATAACGGCCAATTCTGCAAATCTGGATCTGGCGCTCGCCGCCGTAAACACACACATCCAGTAATACGCCGTGCAGCAGCACACAATAGATGAACATGTACTGTGCCTGTTAGGACGGTGGCAGAGAACAGAGACTCATCCTCTGCACCCCCCCCCCAGCTCTATGTAAATCTTTATTCTTGTGCTCCATTGAATCATGGAATTAATGGCTGCACCGACTTCTTTGTCAGCCCAGCTACCTATACATATTGTCAGTGTCTGTTGCATAGTTCACTCTGAGGTCCTAATTTTTCCCAGCAAGGCAAGCGTGAAAGGCTAAAATAAATGAAGATTAGTGTTCTTCACATGGGAGCAGGTCCACAGCCCCTAGTACAGGGCTGCACTGCCGAGCACATAGACGCTGCAGGGAAGAGAAGAATAAAGACTAAGAGGGTTTCTCTAATCCTGGCAGCAGCACATACTGCAAGGCAAGAGCATATGTACTAAGCACATAAAGACATTACCTTTCTGTGTCTGTCCTTCTTCCATGTTCTCCTCCATGTCCACCTCTCTGGCTTGCTGGAAAGGATCTACTAAGGAGCTGAGCTGTAGCTACAGTGTATATGTGGCTGTGCACCTACAGCCTTGGGGGCTCCTCGCACTCCCTCACTGCCTGGCTTCTGCTCGGAGACAGCCTGTCAAGTGGAATTTCATTCAAATTACTCTTCCATGAAGATTATCAATTTCTCTGCTCAAAGCTTCCCATTGTGCGAGCAGGTACTGCCTCCCATTCAGTTATATAGGGAAAGGTAGTGCGGGGAGCTCAGCTTTCCTGTCTCCGGCTACAATGGCACATTGAGCCTAGGAGCTAAGGGTTGTATTCTGCCTGAGCTTGAGATTGGGAACAGACGAAGGGGCGTTACTCTACAGAAAACAGACCACCAACCGCAAATGCCCCCTACTTGCTGGCACAGTGGAAAAGCCCAAATGTCCTGGGGGCTCTGTCTGCTGCAGTTCTCCCAATTAGACCCATTACAAATGACATGCTTGGCTTGTCCTATGTGTTGCTTCTATTGATCACCATGCTATTTACAGCCCGCCGGCCTGCAATGCCCAGTGAATGGGAGAAGGTGTGCGACACAAGCATGATGTCACCGAGAGACAGAAATATAGGCTGGCACACTGGTTTCACATATACGTCGCTGGCAGGCACAGGAATATACGTTGGGAATGGAAGGGAGCGTTCCTTTGTCCATACGCCACCGGGAAGGATATGTAGTGGCAGTGCCATTTTGAGGGACATTTTGGAAAGCTTGGCAGCCTGATTTGAAATGCAAATCACAATCTGCAGTCTGAGGAGAACTGCAGCTTGTGTCTGCGTCTGAGTGACAAGCTTTCCATGTTCCCATCTAGAAGATTTCTCAGGTGGCGGTAGAATTCTGAACAAGGCGTCTACGTGCCTCCTCCATGTACAGTGTTCACACATGGTAGGCAGACAGGCACTGCAGAATACTGACTTCATTTAAAGCGTCATTTGTGACCAGAGAGCAGATTAGGACAGTTTCCAGGCAGCTGTCCTTTGAAGCTTTATTCTACTATTTGCTTTTATTTATTGTGGTTATGGAAAATATTTTCAAAGAATGATTTTCTTTTATAGCTGGAAAAAAAATCCCTGTGAGCGTCCGACCGAGAGTCGTACAAAAGCCACCATCTTCCTCTCGCAGGTAATCAGGACCATATATTTTCAGATGCATCACCATACGGTACAGGTGGACGAGCGGCAAACAGGCTTTGGATAATCCGAGGTTAACACTTTCTTTACTGTAACAGCTGAAGCAGGCAACAATGGCACATGGCAACAGAAATTCTCCCTCACTGCAAAAGCATTCAAAGAGTATTTTCAATTAACAGATAACGGCACTGCCAAAAGTCTCAACAGGTGCCACATCTGAGGGGTTAATTGTGCGTATTATAGCCCCCTGTAAGAGATCAGGTGCTGCCAGGCAGGAGGCGGCAGATCCCCCTCCCTCCCCTGTATTACATTCATTGGTGGTCAGTGCAGCCCCCCTCCCTCCCTCCCCAATATTATATTCATTGGTGGCCAGTGCGGCCTCACCTCTCCCCCCCTAATTAAAATCACGTTCCCCCATCATTGGTGGCCAGTGCGGCCTCCCCTCTCCCCCCCCCCTAATTAAAATCACGTTCCCCCATCATTGGTGGCCAGTGCGGCCTCCCCTCTCCCCCCCCTTATTAAAATCACGTTCCCCCATCATTGGTGGCCAGTGCTGCCTCACCTCTCCCACCCCTAATTAAAATCACGTTCCCCCATCATTGGTGGCCAGTGCGGCATCACCTCTTCCCCCCCCCTAATTAAAATCACGTTCCCCCATCATTGGTGGCCAGTGCGGCCTCACCTCCCCCCCCCCCCCCCCCCAGTTAAAATCCCCCCATCATTGGTGGCAGCGGAGAGTTCCGATCGGAGTCCCAGTTTAATCGCTGGGGCTCCGATTGGTAACCATGGCAAACAGGACGCTACTGCGTCCATGGTTGCCATGGTTACTTAGCAATTTTTAGAAGCATTATACTTACCTGCATTGCTTATAGCACAGACCTGTCACTTACCAGTAGGAGGAGCGCCCGGCCAGACACAGACATCGAATGTAAGTATAATGCTTCTAAAAATTGCTAAGTAACCATGGCAACCATGACTGCAGTAGCGTCCTGGTTGCCATGGTTACCGATTGGAGCCCCAGCGATTAAACTGGGACTCCGATCGGAACTCTCCGCTGCCACCAATGATGGGGGAAGGTGATTTTAACTAGGGCTGAGGGGGAGAGGTGAGGCCGCACTGGCCACCAATGATGGGGGAAGGTGATTTTAACTGGGATGGGGGGGAAGGTGAGGCCTCACTGGCCACCAATGATGGGGGAAGGTGATTTTAACTAGGGAGGGGGAGATCGCAGGTTGCACTGGCCACCAATGATGGGGGAAGGTGATTTTAATTAGGGGGGGAGGGGAAGCCGCACTGGCCACCAATTAATATAATATTGGGGGGGGAGGGAGGTATGGGGGTTAAAATGTGCAGATCACAGCCCCCTGTAAGAGATCGGGTGCTACCAGGCAGCAGGGGGAAGTCATGTACACAGTTCGTAGGATATTCTAACTTGAAGCGTCCCCATCACTATGGGAACGCCTCTGTGTTAGAATATACTGTTGGATCTGAGTTTTAACGAAGTGAAAACTCAGCTCTGAAAAAGCTTTTATGCAGCCACGCTGATTTTTCCGCACGGTCCCACAAGCGCACGTGGATCTGGCGGCAAGGGACCTGAACGAGGGAATGCTAGTATAAAAGTTATCCATGTACAAGTGGTAACCCTTATCTAGCAGTGGGTACATAAGGTCCTACACGAGTTTCCCGCTAACACCCAGAGTGGGGGGACATTCTGGGGGTTGAATACGGGAATCTCTCCCCTCGTACACACAAAATTTGTAAGTGTACCCTGAGGTACTCTCACAAATTTTGTACAGCTTCACGCCATACCTCGCCCGCTTAGTGGGAATGTATTGGCGGAAACTGAGTCTCCCCTTGAACGCAACGAGAGACTCATCAACCGCGATCTCCCTTCCAAGTACGTAGGCCTGTGCAAATTTGGCCCCGACGTGATCGATGACCGCCCATATCTTATACAGACGGTCATAGGCAGGATCACCTCGCGGGGGACATGCTGCATTATCTGAATAATGCAGACATTCCTGGACGGCCTCAAACCGGGGACGTGTCATGGCCATACTGTAGTGGGGTCTGGTAGAGGACATCCCCACTCCAGTATTGCCTGACACTGGGTTTTTGCACTAGACCCATGTGCAGCACGAGGCCCCAAAACTTCCTCCTCTCAGCTGCACTGACTGGCGTCCAGCCACCAGGTCTAGCCAAAAAGGAGCCCGGGTGCTGAGCAACGAACTGTTGGGCGTACAGGTTTGTCTGCTCCATCATCAGATTCACAAATGGGGGGACACCAGCTAAGTTTACGGCAGGGGGCTCCGGTGGGCTTATTTGGTGGGCCGAGAAACCAGTACGAGCCCAAGGGCGGCTCGTACTAGGGTGGGCCACAGGGTCCCTAGCAGGACTGGGGGGGGGGCAAGTGGCAGGGGTGTGTCTAGGGTCTCACAGCTAAGTGCTGTGGACCCCAACCACCAGAGACCACCAAAAACAATAAATCAGTTAAACTTTTTTTTTTTTTCCCCTAATTAACTCTCCCTTCTATCCCTGCCTAATGGTGCCTCTCCCTCACTGACACTAACCTACCTGGAGGGTGATGGGTGCAGGAGGGTAATGGGTGCCAACGGGGGGATTGCAGAAGCTGATGACGATGGTGCTGGACGGTGCAGGTGCAGCAACAGAAAGAGGAGGGGAGAGAGGAGCTCTGGGAGTTTGAATCTCCCGCCTCTCTCCCCGCACCAGTCAGCACCTTGGACAGCAGCCATCAGCACCACGGCCAGTACCGTCTCTCCCAAATGCTCGGACTGTGATTGGTGGTGTGTAATCACACCACCGATCACAGTCCTTTTCCGGTTCATCGGGTCACCGGGTTAATTCAGACCTGCGGTTTTCTGCGATTGCCGATACAGGGGGGTCACATGACCCCCACGCCGTTGTGACAGGATGCCCGCTGAATGATTTCAGCGGACATCCTGTTCCAATTAAGCCCGCCGCGCTGCAATCGCGTTTTAAACCCATAACGTACCGGTACGTCATGGGTCCTTAAGGACTCAGGAACCATGCTGTACCGCTACGTCATGGGTCCCTGAGAGGTTAACAGTGACCTTTATAATGGCCGCCCCTTTGTCAGTGATCTCCACAGTACCCGCCCCTTTAACAGAGATCTTCACAGTGCCCACCCCTTTAACAGTGACCTTCACAGTGATCGCCCCTTTAACATTGACCTCCACAGTGCCAGCCCCTTTAATAATGACATCCACGGTGTCCGCCCCTTTGACAGTGACCTCCACAATGCCCGCCCCTTTAACAGTGACCTCCACATTGCCCGTTACTTTAATAGTGACCACCCCTTTAACATTGACCTCCACAGTACCTGCCCCTTTAACAGTGACCTCCACAGTGCCCGCCTCTTTAACAGTGAACTCCACAACGGCCGTCCGTTTAATAGTGGCCCCTGCCTCCAATGCATGTAGCAGTGTAGTTGTGCCGTCATACGTCATGTGACTGAATATTTAAGGACCTGCGAACTGCTAAAACCTGTGATCAGTTGTTATAGCAACCTGGAGTAGGACCTGTGAGCTTCTATTGGCTAATAAGGGACATGTGACCGTGTAAATGGCAGTTCGGATTTATGTGAAAGGCTTGCTGGCTTCTATTGGCTAATGCAGGTAATTTTTGGGGAATATCTCAGGAACGGTAAGTCCCAGAGAGCCGAGAGCCGGTCTAAAACCTTTGCGGACACCTGATGTACCTGTGTGCCAAATTTGGTGAAGATTGGTCCAGTCGTTTGTTCCCGCATAAAGAATGTCCAGACAGACAGACGTCTAGACAGACAGACAGAAACTCATTTTTATATATAAAAGATATATATATATATATATGTATATATAGGCACTTTGTATCCGATGTATCTGTCATCTGCTGCAATAATCTTACCTTAAATAGCATCTGTCAGCAGATCTGTACCTATTACCTATGAAACAGTCTGACCTGTTACATGTGCTCTTGGCAGCTGAAGGCATTTGTGTTGGTCCCATGTTCATATGTGTCTGCATTGCTGGGAAAAGTGATGTTTTAATATAGGTAAATGAGCCTCTAGGAACATGTGGGTTCTGCTCTCAGCTCTCTCTGCAACTGTAACTCCCTCTCCAGTTTGATTGACAGGACTAGGCAGTGTAAACATGATCAAAGTGCAGAGGTAGCGGCAGTTGCAAAGAGAACAGATCCTCTAGAAGTAACGGCAACTCCCCCATTGTTCCTAGAGGCTCATTTGCAAAAAACAATAAGGGCCCTCCCTATGACACTTGATGACTTTTACAGAAGAAACTGTATATTGTGGGGCACAGTGTATGCTATATGTGTAGAACATAAACATATTTAATATGAAAACTTACAATTACTTGGCTTGACCCTTGGGGATCTCAGACGCCACTTCACCACTTTGGCCGGGGGCTCAGTGGAGCTGATCTGTTTTATCCTAATGAGAAAGATTTCATAATAAGGATTTGGAGAAGGGGCAGAGGGATAGCAGAGCAGGGAGAGTCTGGTGCTGCTACTAGGGGGTCATACCATGGGGGAGTAATAAAGCCCACCATAATGCCCCCCCCCAGTAGAAATATTTCTCCTTATAATGTGACAGTGCAAAAAATACCCCTTGTAATGCCCCCAGTTGAGCTAATGTGCCAATAGTGCCCCCATAATGTGCCAGAATAAAATACCCCTATATAGTGCCCCCAGTAAATGTCCCCATAGTGCTCCTCTCCCCCCTCCCTCCTAGTGCCCCCCATAATGTACCAGTATAAAATGCCCCATATATAGTGCCCCAGTAGATGCCCTCAGTGTCCCCCATAATTTGTAAGTATAAAATACCCCTTCTCAGTGCCCCCCTAGATGACCCCATAGTACTCCTCTCCCACCTTCCCCATAGTACCCACCATAATGTGTCCCAGTATAAAATGCCCCCCATTTAAAATAACCGTTCTTTGTGACCTCAGTAGATGCCCCTATAGTGCCCACCAATAATGTGCCAGTAAGAAGTGCCCCCAATGTGCCAGTAAGAAGTGCCCCCATAGATGTCCCCCAATAATGTGCCAGTAGCCAGAGCCCCCCCTATATCACATGCCAGTAGCCAGAGCCCCCCTATATCATGTGCCAGTAGCCAGAGTCCCCCTATATCATGTGCCAGTAGCCATAGCCCCCTATATCATGTGCCAGTAGCCAGAGCCCCCCCTATATCATGTGCCAGTAGCCAGAGCCCCCCCCTATATCATGTGCCAGTAGCAAGAGCCCCCCGTATATCATGTGACAGTAGCCAGAGCCCCCCCATATCATGTGCCATTAGCCAGAGCCCCCCATATCATGTGCCAGTAGCCAGAGCCCCCCTATATCATGTGCCAGTAGCCAGAGCCCCCCTATATCATGTGCCAGTAGCCAGAGCCCCCCTATATCATGTGCCAGTAGCCAGAGCCCCCCCTATATCATGTGCCAGTAGCCAGAGCCCCCCCATATAATGTGCCAGTAGTAAGAGCCCCCCCATATAATGTGCCAGTAGTAATAGCCCCCCCCATCATGTGCCAGTATCCAGAGCCCCCCTCCTATCATGTGCCAGTAGCCAGAGCCCCCCCCCTATTATGTGCCAGTAGCCTGAGCCCCCTCATCATGTGTCAGTAGCCATAGGCCCCCCTATCATGTGCCAGTAGCCAGAGCCCCCCCATCATGTGCCAGTAGCCATAGGACCCCCCTATAATGTGCCAGTAGCCATAGCCCCCTCTATCATGTGCCAGTAGCCAGAGCCCCCTTATCAAGTGCCAATAGCCAGAGCCCCCCTTATCATGTGCCAGTAGCCATAGCCCCCTATCATGTGCCAGTAGCCATAGGCCCCCCTATAATGTGCCAGTAGCCATAGGCCCCCCTATAATGTGCCAGTAGCCATAGCCATAGGGCCCCCTATCATGTCCCAGTAGCCATAGGCCACCCCCCGATCATGTGCCAGAAGCCAGAGCCCCCCATTATGTGTCAGTAGCCACTAGTAGTGACAACAACAAAAAAAAAAAACGTATACTTACCTCCTTGACAGCGATGTGATGCAGGCCTCTTCCGGCCTGTGTCCCGCGCTGTACGGCTCAGGGCTCAGGTGGCGCGATGACGTCATTGCGACGCCTGCGCCGGCCTAGTTCCTGCAGCCTATCAGAGGAAGGGGAAGGAACACACCTCTCCCTCCCCTGCTGCACAGCCACCTGTATCGCTGTCCTGAGGACGGCGATACAGATGACTGGAGATGAGCGCTTCCACAATGGAAGCGCTCATCTCTGTGTGACTGTCACTGTCCTGCCTATAGTTAGTTGCAGGCCGGCGCGGGGGGGCCCTAAGGACTCGGGGGCCCAGGGGAAATTGCCCCCCTTGTCTCTATGGAAGCGCCGGCCCTGCTCATTTTCACACCATTTGCACATTCTGTTATCGATTGCTGACTGTGGAGCAGAGTAGGAGGAGTCTGAGCAGGAGAAGCAGTAAGTGATAATGACGATGACACTGTACTGTACATCGACATAGCTTGGCTGCTGCAAAGGAGGGCACTCTTGTTGCTCTAACTAGTGGCCACTTCTATTTTCCCACTGTAACTGGTGGTGCTGCATCATGTGTGTGTTAAACTTATGATCAGCCTGTAGATCTTGCACTCTGCAATGCTTTTGTCTTGCAGTACTGTTGAGAAAAACTGCCAGATAGGATATACTCACACACTCTGCACAGAGCTATCAGCAGCTGAGCTCGACTTTTGAGCCTGCACCCACAGTATCAGTGTCATCACTAGTTCCCTAGCTGACCATAACAAAAGCAGATCTGACCCTGATTTTTTGGGAGGTTTTAGCCATATGTTCTGACCCTGAGTTTTTGGGAGGTTTTAGCCATATGTTGCCTCTGCTGCTGTTGAAACGTGCCGCCCCCAGGGCCGATTGTGTCCCAGGTTTATAGGATGCCAAGCGGTGCGGTGTGGCCCTTAATAGTCTCTGTGTGTGTCACGGTGCTCCTGCATGGATAGCGTCGCTCCCCAGAGTTAGGCTCTGAAGCAATAAAGGGGGATAGTAAAAGTGGAGGTGGAGATTAAGTCAAGTCCAGACTTTCATAAAGTTTAACAGCTTTACTTGCATCAACTTGTATCCAGACAATATTAAGGCTTTCTCTTGGTTCCAGCAGGCTTTGGCATAAACTGGCAGGCAAACTTGAGCTTTTTGCTTTCTCTCTCTGCTGTGCTAAACTCGGCTTGGTTTTTTAGTCTGTTCTCTATCTGTGGAGTGGGGTGCCTATGGCTGTTGAACCCCTTCTGACACTTTGTAGGTAAATCTGCAAGTAGTCATGGTGATCTATGAGCTACTTCCCTCTGGAGAGACTCCTGCTGTAGCAGGGAACCTTCCCCTGGCTGCTACATCATGGGCATGTCTGGCTCTCCTGTTGCCCTAGCTTACTGTGACTTGACTTCCTGCAGCCTCTCCCTTTGGAAGGAAATGGGACTAGCCCACTTCTGCCTAAAAGGGGGAGAATGGAATGGTAAGTTCCATTCTATCTAAAGATAGCTCTGCCATACACGCTGCCACCTTCTGGCAAACCAGGCACAGTACGTGAACATAATCACAGAGTACCTTCACCAGTGTAAAACGCAACCTTTACTGATGATCATTAAAACTCACCCAGATTGTGCCCATAAAAAGCAATTGGCAATACGGCTGGGGGGGGACAAGGAAATTAAAATCTAACCCTCACACTTGCCCTATCAAACTAAAAGCCCTGCCTAGCAAAAACGTAATGGCCACCCCGATAGTGGTGATCCCATGTCAGGAACCTCCTGATAGGTCCTATATGTCCCTGAAAAGGGATAGATACCACCACCCGAGAAGAGACCTATTATGACTACAGTCAAATAGTAATGTCATTGGTCAATGCATGTATCAGAAAATAACAAAGTCACAACATAGATAAATAATCACACATAATACATATATGCTCCCAAATAAACCAGTGGTGATCAAATATGATCATCAGTGGAAAAAAGGAGCACATACCATATGTCCCCAGGAATGCAAACTTTGTCCCGACGCGTTTCTCTGAACCGTTCTCTGGGGTCAGTTCATCTGGGGACAACATATAGCAGAAAAACTCCACAAATCAAACAATACAAAAATGGAGGCAATAATATGTGTGCGAATCAGATTACACTATTGTGATAATGCCCATATGATAATGGTAATTCTCATGGCCAAAAAGAATAACAATTCCCACAAATTTGGGACCAAATATAATGCATCTGCATCACACACCCTTGTCCACAATGCTGATACTAATAAGCCCCTTTTAAGGTATACCGCAGACCAACTACTGATAGTACTAATATGGCTGTATAAGTAAAATTGGAATAACAGTAGGAAAGGCTAATCAAAGTAACTATCGATGTAGCAGAGAGGGGAAAATATGGTATTATACTTCCCTTAATCCCAAGTGAAATGCCAGGCCTGGAGAGGGTATGATAATTAGGTCATTCTGGGTCAGTACAGGAGCATTGGTGATGCAGTGGTGGCCATCTAGATGGAAAGTCCAGTCTCTGTCCAAACCTACATGCAGTCAGTGTCGCTCTAAATACCCTCGTGCCAAAAACTGGAATTCACGTGACCGAAAGTCGACAGTGGATTACATGGTGGAACACAAATACAGGAAGTGAATCGCAGATTTACTGGTAATATAGGAGGAAGGACAAAGAAACCATTGGGCATAGAATTTATGGTACAGATGGGAAATCCACTGTACCCTACTAATACAAGAAGATTGTTTTACTGTTGAAAAGTAATATTTTACCATAAACAAGTGTCATACTAGCTAATAAGACGGGGGATGGGGAGGTAAAATTGGGGGAAGGTTACTGTCCCACATATTAGGTATATATTGTGTGCACCATTTGATTATAAGTAGAACCCTACCTCACCCATAGATAAAAAAATAACAATAGATAGACTAATCCAAAAAAGTCATTATTTAAATAAAACACGCAAAGTCCTTATACTCTTTAAGGCCACAAGGGGTGATTGTATTCAACCTACAGTATACGTATGTCCATCTGGCTTATTTTTGTTTCAAAATGGTGTCAAGCTGTCCTAATTGTCTCTAAAGCACAAAATGTCAGCACTCTGACATCACCATTATGTTTCAAAGTCACATGTCTGGAGATAGGTTCATCACATTTGTTTATCACATCCCCCGCATGTTCCAAAATCCGTCTCTTAAATGCGCGGCATGTTTTGCCTACATACATCAAATTGCACATACATTTGCAGAGATCTATCACACCCTCGATGTTGTAGTTAGCAATAGAGTGGGTATAGTATACCCTATGTCCACCACAATCTGAAAACTGAGACCCTCTATCAATAAATTGACAAGCTTTACAATGGACGCAACTAAAGGTACTAGTCTGTCTATTGGTCAGCCATGTCTCTTTTTTGTGAGTCTCAAAGTGGCTGTGAACCAAGGTGTCTCTTAAGTTGCACCCACGTCTATACGTAATTGCTGGAAAATCTGGAATGAATCCTGAGATGTCTGGATCAGTTTTCAGAAGTGACCAATACTTATCAAGTATATTTCTCACTTCCTGTGCCAAGGAATCAAAAGTTCCAATAATAATAAGTATAGTTTTATAATCAGGTTTTCTGCTTTTGGGGGTTAATAGCTTGGTTCTGTTGCATCTCCATGCAAATTCCCATGCCGGATTTAGTAATTTTCTAGGGTATCCTTTTTCTCAAAATCTCTAATATAGAATAGTGCACTCATTCTCAAAATCCTCATTCCTCGTACAGTTCCTCCTTATTCTGAGGAACTGTCCCTTTGGGATTCCCTTCTTTAGTGGGGTGAAGGAATGAAGGAAATTGGTTTTGTTGAACCTAGCCTAGTTACTGACTCCTACTACACTACACGCTGGCCATTGCATTGCATTGCACTACTATACCTCCTGCCAGGCAACCACCAATATCAAGGGCACCCCAAACTTCCATCAGACAGGAGCCTTGACTACTGGGAGTGACCCAAGGGAAGAAAGAGGTGCTCCATCCATTTCATTGCACCCGCTCTAAGGAGTGCCTGCCTGGTGGAGACCACTGTGACACATCCTCTAGTGGGGGCCACCACCACTGCCATCCTCCACTCCAGTGCCATATTTCAGACTCCAGGGAGCCAACCAAGCTGAGGCGTTTGTGTAATGGCTCAGGGTAGAAAGTAGACAAAGAGAGTAGGCGATCCTACTTAGTGATTTACAGCTGTCTCTGTTTGCGTACAGCAAAAGTTGGCAATTACTGAATGGGACCAGAACACCTAAGCAAAGAAAGGAGTACAGGGCGAAAAAATAGATTTAAATGAATAAAATACAAGTTATGTTGAATCTTTTCCCAGAAAACAATGTTCCAATATGCTCAGCTGCTTCTCCTCTGTCACAAGCTGACTGCAGATCACACATCATGTTTTATGGGACAGATTCCCTTTAACCCCAGCAGTGAGTGACCTGCTCTATAGACTGTAGAAGAACCTGTGGCTGGGTCTAATGATGAGTGAATTGATTTGTACAAATAGATTTTTTTCATCTAAGCTAATTTACACTTGTGATGGAGCGTCCCCACAGCTTTAGACACTCCCACTTCAGGAATTATCATGGCGCATGTGCTGTTTCTGTGAGTATCAGCGCATGCGCGAATGATCAGCCTACAAATCCACATCAACGAATTTTCATGCACAATTGCTGAGTCGTTTTTATAGACATATCATTTGTGCATGCGTCGATACTCGCAGTAACAGTGCATGCATTAGATTATCATAGGTGCACGAGATGTGCGTCTTTGTTAATCTTCTTTATCACAGACAAAGATTTTTTTCAGATGAACGAATCGATTCGTATGATTTAATTTGCTTATTACTAGGTTGAGTACCATTATCCCTTGGTTCACCAGTAAACCATTATAACCCTAGATAACAGCTCTATTCTACGTTACTAAAGGCGAGTTTATATGGCCTGATACTCAGGTCGATTATTGGGAATAAACGTTCGTACAAACTCTCATTCCAGATAATCGGCCTTTGTAAAGGTGCGGCAGATAATCAGATGTGGGTGAAATGATATTTGGTGCTGACTAGGGATGAGCGAATCGACTTTAGATGCTTCATCCAAAGTCGATTCGCATAAAAGTAGTTTGTTGGACGGGAGCTCCAACCAGTATTAGAATGTATGAGCCAAAGTTATTACTTCGTGAAGTCTCACGAGACTTCGTGCAATAACTTTGTGAATTGATTATTACAGTATTGGAGTATATTTGCGCATTGGAGCCAATACATTCTAATACTGTACAGAGCTACCACTCCGTACAGTATTACCACAAAGTTTTATGCGAATAGACTGGGTGAAGCATCTGAAGTTGATTCACTCATCCCTAGTAGTGTAGGGCGAGCATGCTAAGCAGAACACTTTTTTACTTGAACATCATGATGCTCGGCACATCGCGCTGTTCGGCCGAACACCGCGTTTGCCCGAGTGCGATGCTCGAGTCTCCTCCTTGCACGTTTGTTGGCTGCTACTCAGCCAATAAACGTGCGCGGAGGTACTGGCACTCACTGTAATGCTGTAGCCATGTTGGCTACTGGCATCACAGTGATTGGCTGGCTGGAACGCGTCATCGGGTGCTATATGGCACCCGATGACACATGGTTCAGCTCAGTCTTAGTCAGGGAGAGCTGCAGCAGAAGGGACAGATAGTTTAGGGACAGGAATTGGTTTGTTTGTTAGGCAGGTTTTTCTGGTGAAAGGTGTTAGAGACCCAAAAGTTTAAGGACTATTGTTTTATCTGGCTGCCATATATATTATTAGCGCAACCTGCGCTAAATTGCGTACACTGCTGACAGTGACACAACCTCTGCTACATCTGTTGTATTTCATTTGCACTGTGAAATTCTGTGCAATTGTTTGGCCACTGGTGACAGCGAAATTACCTGCGCTACATCTCCAGTATAACGTTAGAACATCCGAAATATCAGTGACATTCAGTGTAATTTTTTCGCCGCTGGTGACAGCGACATTACCTGCACTACATCTCCTGTATAACGTTTGCACATCCTAAATATCACTAACATTCAGTTTAATATTTTTCGCCACTGGTGACAGTGACATTACCTGCGCTACATCTCCTGTATAACGTTAGCGCATCCTAAATATCAGTGGCATTCACAAAAAAAAATTTGCCACTGGTGACAGAGACATTACCTGTGCTACATCTCCTGTATAACGTTTGCCCATCCTAAATATCAGTGACATTCAGTTTAATTTATTTGCGCATACACTTACAAAACCTGCGCTACTGTACGTGTGACATACTTGCAAGCATATATACTATTTAATATGCTCAAGGTGAGCAGTAAGGGACGGCTAAGTGGCCGTGCTGCTGATGGTGCACGCAGAGGCCGTGGCCCTGAGCACAGTGAAACTGTGCCTGCTGCCAGAGCCCAAGAAACACACTCATCCACGATACCTAGCTTTATGTCCCAGTTTGCAGGGCGGTTCAGGACACCACTATCAAAGTCACAACAGTGCGACCAGGTGGTCAGTTGGATTGCAGCAGATAATGCTTCCAGTCAGTTAAGCACCACCCTGTCTTCCACAAAGTCCAGTCTCAGTAGCCAAGAGTATGGTCAACAGAATCCTCACCCTGATCCTCCTTCCTACCACCATGGAGAGTCTTGGCAAACAAGTGATCCCACACTCGGATATTCCGGGGAGCTTTTTTTCTCGCCATTCCTTGATTTGGCCCTCTCGCAAAGCCGGCTTGAAGAGGGACATGTGCACTGATTCCCAAACTCTTGAGCATCCACAGTCAGAAAAAGATGAAGGTGGGGAACGGCAATTAGTGTTTCACGAGGTGGATGATGATGATGAGACACAGTTGCCAATAAGTCAACCGCAATTAGTGTCTCAAGAGGTTCATGATGAGGATGAGACACAGTTGTCCAGGGGCGTTGCTAGGTTAAAACATTCGGGGCCTGGACCCCTGATGTTTTGTCCCAGGCCCCGAATGTACTGGCTTCCAGATAGATCCAACTGTATTACCATCCTCAGGACAGCATTACAATTGAATTTAATGCGTTGCAAGAGCTGAAGGACCATCACAGTCCATGTGATCAGTTCTAAATGCAGTAGCTGAAAAGGACTTTCGATGTTGTCACCATCATGTGACCAGTGCAGGAGAGGACGGCTCATCGGTGAAGAGAAGTCCTGGGAAGAAGCTGTGGTGAGGTCTGCTACATGAGGAAAGGTAAGTGAAGGGGTAGATTACTCAGTGTGAGAGGCAGAGCAATGTTGGGAGTTGTAGTTATTTAACTGTGACTGTATGTTAGGGCTGAAGTTATTTACATGGGACAGTGGGGTAGAGTGATGTTATTTACATGGGACTGAATATTGAGGGGTGATGGTATTTACATGGGACTGTATGTTGAAGGTGGCTGGGGAGGGGGTGATGTTATTTACGTGGGACTGTATTTTGGAGGGGGCTGTAGATAGAGAGGGATGTTATTTACATGGGACTGTATATTAGAGGGGCTGGAGAGATGGCATTTACATAGGACTCTATGGCAGAGGAGGGAAATAATATTATTTACATGGGACTGTAGGGTGGAGGGGCTGAGGAATTATATTTTCTGAGGACAGTAAACAGAGGAATATAACTACAGGGGGCACTGCAGGGGGCATTATAAATACTGGGGGCGCTTCAAGGCGAGCACTATAACAGTAGGGGGCAATATAAATACTGGGGGCAATGTGTGGGCATTATAACAGTAGAGGGCAATATAAATACTGGAGCACTTGAGGGTGAGCATTATAACAGTAGGGGGTATTATAAATACTGGGGGCACTGTGGGGACATTTTAAATCCAGGGGACATTAGGCGTTCTTATTACTACTGGGGGCTCTATAGGAAGGACTTATAGATCCACATTATTTCTATTAAGAGCATTATTGCTACTGAGGGGTCTGTAGAGAGCTTTATTACCACTGGGATAACAATAGGGGGGCCAAATTTCTACTAGGGGCTCTGTAAGAACATTATTAATACTGGGAGGCTCTTCTACTAATGGAGGCACTCTTGGGAGCACTATCACTGTTGGGGCACTGTAAGGGGCAGTATTATTAATGAGGGCATTCTAGAAGGGAATTACTATTGGTGGGACTATGAGGAGTACTATTACTATGGGGGGGCACTCATTTTTCTTCAGGATAGTATTTGGGGGTAGAGAAAAGTGAGGAAGCTAAGATGTTTATGTTTCACACTCTGCAGAGACGAGGCGCAGCTGAGAGAAGTTGTCCAGACCGAATGGAGAAGATGATGAAAGAGAAGATCTACATCAAGGGAGACGTTACCTGGGAGGTACTGGATGTGAAAGGTACGTGCTGCTGTATAGCTGTATAGCAAGTACAGTAAAAAGTCTTCAGTGCTAGTGTTTGCAGCGGGAGAGGTTGGGGGGGAGGGGGTGATTGGTTGTATTTAAAAAATTGGGCAATATTCATTGGGGCTTGGACCCCGGATCTTTTGAGACCCTAGCAACACCCCTGCAGTTGTCAATAAGTAAGTTTCTTGTTAGGCTAACAAGTCAGGAGGGTGACCAGAGTAAGGAAGTGGAAGAGGAGGTGGCGGACGATGAAATCACTGACCCAACCTGGGAAGATGGCAAGCCGAGCGAGGATAGCAATACAGAGGGGGAGGGATCCGCAGCACTGCAACAGGCTGGAAGAGGCAGTGGGGTGGCAAAAGGGAGACGGCAGGCCACACCAAACAGGTCCGCAACTGTTCACCGGAGCACCCCCTTGTGGCAATCTCTCTTGCCAAGGGGTAGGTGTTCCACAGTCTGGCGCTTTTTTTTTAGGAAACTGCGGACGATAAAAGAATTGTAATTTGCAACTTGTGCCCTACCAAAATGAGCAGGGTCAATACCACTAGCAACCTCACTACCACCAGCATGATCTGCCACATGGCAGCAAAGCACCCTAATAGGTGGGCCGAACACCTGGGTCCACAATCAGTGTCTGCAGGTCACACCACTGCCTCCTCTTCCCCTATGTTATGTGCTGGCCAATCCCCTGTCCAAGACGCAGGCCCGGATGCCTCCCGCCCTGCACCTGGACCTTTGCAAGCACCATCATCTACCACATCCATATCTGTGTACCAGCACAGTGTACAGATGTCAATGCCTCAGGCTTATGAATGAAAGCGCAAATACCCAGTCACCCACCCACAGGCTGTAGCACTAAATGCGCACCTTTCCAAATTGCTGGCTCTGGAAATGTTGCCATTTAGGCTTGTGGACACCGAGGCTTTCCGCAACCTGATGGCGGTGGCCGTCCCTCGTTACTCAGTACACAACCACCACTATTTTTCCTGGTGTGTCATCCCTGCCCTACACCAGCATGTGTCCCGTAACATCACCCGTGCCATGACCAACGCATTTATCGGAAAGGTTCACTTAACAACTGACACATGGACAAGTGCTTGTGGCCAGGGACGCTACATTTCCCTGATGGCACACTGAGTGAACGTTGTGGAGGCCGGGAGAGAGTCATACCCTGGGATGGCACAGGTGCTACCGACCGCAAGGATTGCAGGCCCTACTTCTATCAGGATTTCCGCCACCACCTACGTTAGTGGCTGCAACCCCCCCCCCCCCCCCCCTCCTCCTTCACTTCCACCTCTGAATTCTCATCTTGCAGCACCAGTCAGCCATCAGTCAAAAGCTGGAAGCAGTGTAGCACTGCAGTGGGGAAGCAGAAACAGGCTGTGCTGAAACTTATTTGCTAAGGTGACAAAAAGCACACCGCCGCAGAGCTGTGGCAGGGTATAAGGGACCAGACTGAGTTGTGGCTCTCGCCACTCAGCCTACATCGAGGCATGGTTGTGTCTGATAATGGCCGTAACTTGGTGGCGGCTATGAAGCTTGGCAAGCTCACACACATGCCATGCATAGCCCACGTGTTCAACTTAGTGGTTCAGCGGTTTCTCAAAACCTACCCCAAGTTGCATAAGCTACTGGTGAAGGTGCGCCACGTGTGTCCCCATTTCCGAAAGTCATCTACAGCTGCCACGGGTCTGGCATGCTGCAGCAGCACTTGCAATTGCCAGCTCACTGACTGTTGTGCGACGTGAGCATGCGCTGGAAGTCCACATTCCACATGTTGGCCAGGCTTTGTGAGCAGCAGAGGGCAGTAGTGGAATACCAGTTGCAACATGGTTGTCACCTTTCCAGTCAGCTTCCGCTCTTCACAACTGACAAATGGGCATGGATGTCTGACCTCTGTGAGGTTTTACGCAACTTTGAGGAATCAACACATCCCACTTGTAAGTCTACTGAAATGCTCGCTGCTCACAATGAAGGCGGACGCTTTGCATGTGGAAGAGGTGGAAATGGGGGAAGACAGTACACAGGATTATAGCCAGACCACGCTCCGTTCGTCTTCTCAGTGCGAATAGGATGATGATGAGGAGAAGGAGCAGGAGACAGTTGCCTCCGCTACAGAGGGTAGTACCCATAGCAGGTTTATTCCATCTGTTCAGCGTGGATGGGCCGAAGAGGAGTAAAAGGATGAGGAGATTTAGAGTCATCCTCCTGATGACGACAGCAAAGTATTGTCTGTCAGGACTCTGGCACACATGGCTGACTTTATGTTATGCTGCCCTTCCAGTGACCCTCGCATTATATGCATTTTGGCCAACACCGATTACTGGTTGTTTACCCTTCTCGACGCCCGCTACAAAGAGAACTTCTCATCTCCCATTCCTGTGGTGGAGAGGACTAGCAAAATGGTGCAATACCAGAAGGTACTTGTGAAAAAATTGCTCCAATAATTTCCAGCAGACAACGCTGGCGGCAGAGTATGTAGTTCCTTGGGCAACCGAGGAGGGGAGTTGAGGGGAACACACAGCAGTTCCAACAGAGGCAAGGCAACACTCTCCAAGGGCTGGGACGGTTTCATGACACCACGCCAGCACCCTCACCCTGATGCGCGGCCTAGTGTCACAAGGAGATACAAGTTTTGGAAGATGGTGAAGGAGTATGTAGCAGACCGTGTCAGTGTCCTCAATGATCCGTCTGTGCCTTACAACTATTGGGTGTCCAAGCTGGACACATGGCACGAACTAGCGCTCTACGCCTTGGAGGTGCTGGCCTGCCCTGCCGCCAGCGTTTTGTCAGAGCGGGTATTTAGTGCTGCTGGGGGCATAATAACTGATAAGTGCATCCGGCTGTCAACTGAAAATGCTAACAGGTTGACTCATCAGAATTAACAAGGCCTGAGTTGCCCCGGACTTCTCTACTCCATCAGAGGAAAGTGGCTGAACATAAAGGCACTTTAAATGTGGCTTTTATGGTGTATTGAATACACTGTATTCCCATGCACCTCTTCCACCACTAAAAAGGGTATATGGTTCAATTTTCCTTTTCTCCTCCTCCTCCATCCTTTCAACATGCTCATTAGGCTGCCCTCGCTCCTAATGTTTTTGAGGGTCAGCTCAGCAGCAGACCCTCACCCCTAATGTTTTAGAGGGCCACCAGCAGGCCTTCGCCCATAATATTTTAGATGGTCAGATCAGCAGCAGGCCCTCGCCCCTAATGTTTTAGATAGTCAGCTCAGCATCAGACCCTCACCCCTAATGTTTTAGGTCAGATCAGCAGCAGACCTTCACCCCTAGTGTTTTAGATGGTCAGATCAGCAGCAGACCCTCACCCCTAGTGTTTTAGATGGTCACCAGCAGGCCCTTGCTCCTAATGTTTTTGAGGGTCACCAGCAGGCCATCAATCATAATTTTTCAAAGGTGTATATGATGCCCTCCTTTATGTGTAATAAAGGGTGTATTGGAGTGCTGGTAATTTTGGGCAGCCCTTTCACTTAGTGCATAGGCTTTATGAGTGTAGGAGTCCGTACATGAATAATTGTACCACAATGTGAATGAGTCCCTCCTTTATATGATATACAGGTTGTATTGGAGTGCCTCTTCCTTGTAATTTTTGGCAGTACTTGCACTTTATATACAAGTAAATATACAGGAAAGAATATTTCCTAACAATTTTTCCTCTAAAATCGATGTTATCTTCGGTTTGGTGCGTATTATTGTCAGTCTGTAAAAGTGGCGTACTACTCGGACAACATCGTTCCCAGCAGCGACCTGGGAGCCCAAGATGCCTCCAGACATCCTCCCCATGCTATTTCCAAACCATTTCGGTGGGGTTTCCATCAATTTCTGACGTTTTCCTATGAACCAGACACCCTCCCCTCTTCAGAGCAGGGGGTGCCTGGTTTAATTCTCGGGTTCTCCCATTGACTTCCATTGTGGTCAGGTGCTCTGCCGAGCACCCGAGCATCCCAATGAGTTCTACTCAAGCACCCAAGCACTTTGGTGCTCGATCAACACTAATCCCTAGTGCTGACACCTCAACCATCATTTCTGGGCAGCAGATTGTGCTGTTTAAAAATGAATTTGTATGAGCAGTTCATTACTTGTCCTAATACAATGGAGGCATGTAAATGCAGCTCTACACCTCCCCTGATGAGCAACTGTAAGCTCAGCTTTCATTTTTTCAGAGCTCTTTAACTGAAAGCTGAGCTCTGATTGGTTGCCCTGGACAACTAAGACAGATTTACTATTAAGCAGTTTGATTTGGAGATATTGTAGGCGGGCTACTTTTTCGTGGGCCACATTGTACTTTTTCTCTGAAATGCCAAAGTATGTCTGAGCAAAACACAGTTATTTGTAACCAAGGAGCCTGTTTGTATTTCATGCTGCCCTCTGGTGTCTCTTAGGCCTCTTTCACAGGAGTGTTAAAATCCATCAGTATTCTGGCTCTGGAATATGCACGAATTCCTGATGATATACCATCAGTATTGTCATCAGCATTGCTTCAGGATTTCATCAGGATTTACATACGTATTCTTTCCTGCCTGCAATTTTGATGCACTCCCATAGACTGTAATGTGGGTATTTGGAAACAAATGCGCACAAAGCTCGCACATGCTGCAGATTTCAAATACTGATGGAAATTATATGCCCAAGTGAATAGGTCTATTCATTAACATTAGCAGCAGACTCTGGTAAATAAATTCCAAGCCATATACATCTTGCAAATATCCTCGTGTGAAAGAGGCCTTACTATGCTCAAGTATTAGCTAAGGGTACTTTCACACTTGCGTTGTGAGGATTCGTAAATCCGTATGCAAACGGATATTTTTTTGTAGACGGATCCGGATGCGGATCCGTCTGACAAATGCATTGAAATTCCGAATCCGTCTCTCCGGTGTCATCCAGAAAAACTGAGCCCCTATTTTTTTTTTTTCTGCATTTTTCAAGGTCTGCGCAATTGGTACCGGATCCGGCATTAATACATTTTAATCCGGCATTCCGGAAAGTGTTCCGGAATTTTGACCGGAGAAAATACCGCAGCATGCTGCAGTATTTTCTACGGCCAAATACCGTAAAGGGACTGAACTGAAGACATACTGATGCATACTAAACAGAATGCTTTCCATTCAGAATGCATTAGAATAAAACTGAAGCGTTTTTTTCCTGTATTGAGCCCCTAGGATGGAACTCAATACCGGAAAAGAATAACACTAGTGTAAAAGTACCCTAAAAGATAACTGAAAAGTATTGCAGTTTTCCCATACCTGAATGTACATACTATAGTAAGGGGATGTTTATGAGAGCCTCATAGGAATGAATAAAGAACCTAACTTCCTGTTCACTCAGCAGATGGTGCGGGATCCAGCAAGCATGATCATGAGTCATATGATTTATCAGCCAAAAGTAACGGAGAATGAAATTCATCAATAAATCGATATGTGCAACGTGCCAGACCGCAGGGGCAATATGTGAGTGTAACGGTGTGCCGAATGGGTGTAGTAGTTGTACTCACTTTTGCTGTAGCTCCTAAATCCTCCGGGGCACTCTCTGTTGCAGGGAACAACAGCCAGATGGAAGTTGAGATGCCCTTGGTGGTAGTGGGTATGCTAAGGGTGCTTTGGTGGCTAGGCCCCTGTGTTGTTCGTGACGCCAGCACCGCAAGGTGCAATTCAGAGATGGAGTAGAATGATGAGAGAGGCAGTAGTTGAACCAAACAGGAACTTTACTTTTAAATTGTAGTCTTGCAATAAGTATCATCCAATAGCAGCACTTTGTCATAAATACCGTACAGATGGTAAAGCTGTAAATCCCAATAACAGTGAGGTGGTGTATGTAGGTTCCAGCTCAACTGTGTAGGAATGATGATCTTACTTGTACTTGGTTACTGATCTTGCTCTGGTTACTCAGCCTTTCAATAATAGTTTGCATCCTCTGTAAATTCTATTCTGCAGCTAGAAATCCAGCAATATTCAGTGCTTCAGTAATTCAGCAACCCAAGGGTGGTCTCCCTCATGGCAGGCAAACTCCCTGCTCCATTCTTTGAAAAGGTTGCAAAAAATACAGCAATTATGCTTATAAACCCCGGAAGGGTCCCTGTAAGGAGTATTACAGTGAAGGATCAATAAGTCGTAGTCCTGGAATACAGGTTGCAATAGTATGGTCCCCTGGGCTAGGCCAAGGAGAACAGAAACAAGTCTGTCTCCTCTCCTAACGCCTCACTCCTAATTTCGCTAACTTCCTGCGGCTGACCTATATAAATGGAGTTAAAGTGATACCTAGAGGTGGATATTTGTAGTGCCTTAAACCAGCCTGAGATAGGAATTTAGCAGCATTGACAGAGGAAAATACAAGAAATATAGCAAAATGACATAGGATGGCACAAACAATTTTGGAGTGTCCCCATCCACCTGGAGTGGGAAACTACATATGTAATTTTGTTAAATGATTATGTGTATCAGCTGACTTAGGCTACTATCACATCGGCAATATTGCTATACGATTTTGAGATCCGTTAAAGGGATCTCAAAACCACAGCAAAATGATTCTGTCCTAATATTACAACTGGCTGCATCTGTGTAGCACTAAAACCATTGTAAGTGAATGGGTGACAGATAGTTGTTTTTTCATATGCGAAAGCATATCCAACACCATTACCTTACATAGTTTTTGTTCGGTTTCCCATGCCGCACACAAAAATGCTACTTGCAGTGGTTTTGTGTCCAGCATAGGAACGCAACAAACCGGAATGGAATGCAATCTGGTGCACTTCCTTCCGGTTTGTTCAGTTTTGTCCCCATTGACAATGAATGGGGACAAAACTGAAGCGTTGTGCTTTGGTTTTGAGAGCCTATGCCGGATCTCAAAACCGGACAGCACAACACTGATGTAAAAGTTGACTAAGGCCTCATGCACACGACAGTATTTTTTCACGGTCCGCAAAACTGGGTTCCGTTGTTCCGTGATCCGTGTCCGTTTTTTTTTTCCGTGTGTCTTCCTTGATTTTTGGAGGATCACCAGACATGAAGGAAATAGAAAATCACGGAAAACGAAACAACAGACACGGAACACAACAACGGTCGTGTGCATGAGGCCTTAGAAGCAGGGGGGACACATTTTTTTTCTGGAAGTTCCATCCAAAAAGAGCATACAGTATAATGTGGCCACGCACCAAGTGTACTTTAATTCCTTTATTGAGGCATCACCAGTGTACAAGCAGGACAGAAGATAAAATTATGCAGGCCTTAAAAACGAGATAGGAGGACGTGAACCTGTATGATTTTATCTACTGTCCTTCTTGTACACTGGTGATTAGTGATTGACGAACATCTGCCGGGACGGTTCGCGAACGCGATCGCGCGATCAAATGTTCGCGAACCACAAGTTTGCGGCGGGTCCCATTCATTTTAATGGCAGGCGAACCTGAAAAACCTTCAGCTGATATTTGCAGCCAAGAAATAATTACTAGAAGTGCACAAATAGTCCCACAACATGGACAGTGACAAACCAGATGTATTATTCAAATTTGCGATCTCCATTCATTATATTTTTCAATGCGAAATATCAGCAATGTAATTGTCGCGTACGCGCTAGCGCAAATGCACTATACAGTACCCAAAAGCACTATAAGGCTGAGTTCACACGAGCGTGACAGATTTGGTCCGGATGCGTTCAGGGTGCGTTCAGTTAAACTCGCACCATTTTGCAAGCAAGTTCAGTCAGTTTTGGCTGCAATTGCGTTCAGTTGTTCAGTTTTTTCCGCACGGGTGCAATGCGTTTTGATGCTTTTTTCACACGCGTGATAAAAAACTGAAGGTTTACAAACAACATCTCCTAGCAACCATCAGTGAAAAACGCATTGCATCCGCACTTGCTTGCAGATGCAATGCGTTATTAACGCAGCCCCATTCACTTCTATGGAGCCAGGGCTGCGTGAAAAACGCAGAATATAGAACATGCTGCGATTTTAAAGCATTGCAGAAGTGATGCATGAAAAAAAATGCTCATGTGCACAGCCCCATTGAAATGAATGGGTCAGGATTCAGTGCAGGTGCAATGCGTTCACCTACTGCATTGCACCCGCGCGGAAATCTCGCCCGTGTGAACTCAGCCTAAAGAAAGTATATTGGTATACAACACTCCGCTTCAATCTGTTTTTTTGTGGGACGACTGGTATATTACACCAGAAGAAATTATTTGTTCCAATAACGCTTGTCCCTCTATATACATGCAGTATCGCAGCAGAACCGCTCACAACTGCTGCACAATACAAATGCACTATAATATACTTTCTAAGGCCTCTTTCACACTTGCGTTGTCCGGATCCGGCGTGTACTCCACTTGCCGGATTTACACGCCGGATCCGGAATAACGCAAGTGTACTGAAAGCATTTGAAGACGGATCCGTCTTCAAAATGCTTTCAGTGTTACTATGGCACCCAGGACGCTATTAAAGTCCTGGTTGCCATAGTAGGAGCGGGGAGCGGGGGAGCGGCATACTTACAGTCCGTGCGGCTCCCGGGGCGCTCCAGAATGACGTCAGAGCGCCCCATGCGCATGGATCATGTGATCCATGCGATCACATGATCCATGCGCTTGGGGCGCCCTGACATCACTCTGGAGCGCCCCGGGAGCCGCACGGACGGTAAGTATGCTGCTCCCCGCTCCCCACTACACTTTACCATGGCTGCCAGGACTTTAGCGTCCTGGCAGCCATGGTAACCATTGAGAAAAAGCTAAACGTCGCATCCGGCAATGCGCCGAAACGACGTTTAGCTTAAGGCCGGATCCGGATGAATGCCTTTCAATGGGCATTCATTCCGGATCCGGCCTTGCGGCAAGTGTTCCGGATTTTTGGCCGGAGCAAAAAGCGCAGCATGCTGCGCTATTTGCTGCGGCCAAAAAACGTTCCGTACCGGAACGGAAGACATCCTGATGCATCCTGAAGGACGGACTGTCCATTCAGAATGCATTAGGATAATCCTGATCAGTATTCTTCCGGCATAGAGCCCCGACGACGGAACTCTATGCCGGAAGACAAGAACGCAAGTGTGAAAGGGCCCTAACATAGAAAGTATATAACATTGTACAAGGAAGGCAACCCATTAGAATATACATAAAAAAAAACATAACCTTTAATAATGTTACTATGAGGGTCCATTCACACGTCCGTAAGTGTTTTGCGGATCCGCAAAACACGGACAACGGGAATGTCCATTCCGCAATTTATGGACCGCACATCGCCGGCACTATAATAGAAAATGCCTAATCTTGTGTGCAATTGCGGACAAGAATAGGACATGTTCTATTTTTTGGCCGAAACAAAAGCACAGTTGCGGAAGTGCGGATCCGCAAATGCGGATGTGGATCCGCAAATGCAGATGCGGACAGCACATTCCGGCCCCATTGAAAATCAATGGGTCTGCACCCGTTCCGCAAAATTGCGGAATGGATGCGGACTCATTTTGCGGACGTGTGAATGGAAAAGATATCCCTAAAATTAAATTATTAAAGTTAAGCAAAAAGCATAGATGTGGTAGGCAATAACAAGTGCTCGGCGGCACCAAATCAGGTGCTCGGCGGCACCAAATCAGAAACCATATGTCCTACCACAATCCGGGGGGTTCCAGTGCACATCCGTGAATCCTGGAGGGAAAGCAAAAAACATCTATCTCTGGGCTAGATGATGATGTGGTATTGGAGGACAGGGTGGGCAAAGAACTGTCCCTGATATTGCCCTACAAGGGGGTGCTATTCTGGACCTGATAGCCTAACCACAGACCACTCGCCCTGATAAGAGCGACCCTGTCCGGAACCTTACCCTATATAAAAATGGCCCTAGTAAGCCCCTAGGCCCCTGACTTCCAGGTCATCACTATATAGATCTATGTATTTTTTATTCATGATAAAAGTATATTATAAGTACATCGCACCCCTCTGTGTATCACACCTATCGATAGCACACCTATACCAGTCCTTAAAATGACTTTTGTGGCCCTATTAGCTAGCGTTTGGTGTCCCTAACAGCCTGTCCCTGCTCCACACAGCAACCTCTGCCTACACTGGCAAAACACTGAATGTAAAATGGCGGCCAGATCAGGTTTATTTATAAGGTGGGGGTATGTCCATGTGCTGAAACGTCTCAATTGGCTGTCCTGTACCACCTGATGGATGTGTCATGGGTCAAAGTTCTTCACAATGTAAAAGAATATTGCGGGCGCGAATTTCTCCATATGTTCGCATGTTCGGCGAATCGCGAACACGAAAAGTTCGCCGCGAAATGACCACCGGGTGAACCGCAAGGCCATCTCTACTGATGATCCCTCAATAACGGAATCAAAGTAGGCTTGGTGAGTGCTGTGTTATATGCTCGTTTTGGATGGAAGTTATATTGGACTAACGTTTGGACATTGAGCACCGCCTGCTATGTAATATACAGTGTCAGGCTCGGACTGGCCCACTGGGGAGGCGGGGGATTCCTCGGTGGGCCCCCAGTCTCCTGCGCCTGAGATAAGATGGAGGAGTAATTATTTCTTTTTTCTCAGGAGAGATAATTATTGTAACCACTAGATGGCAGTATCGCACAGTGATGCCACCTCTTACTGGTGTACATTGTACAGGAGGCCCTGCAGTATCTTCTAGACTTCTGGGGCTGCTGGCTGTGAAGAAGGAGAGGAGGTGTCTGCCTCCTCCTGCCCTCCCTGCTGTCAGGAAACTGTGGCTGCTGGAGAAAAGGACTCCTCTGCGGTGCTGGGCGTATTTCTCAGGTGTGTGACAGTAGTGAGCTGTAGGAGACTGTAAGGGGGAAATAGGGGATTTGTTTATAGCAGACACAGATCTATGAATGTGTGCTGCTCTCTGCAGAGTTCATATGGCATTGGTGGGACTCTGCTAGGTTCCCCCCCCCCCATGCCTCTGCTTTAGGTACACCCCCATAAGTGCCCCAGCTCCAGATGCCCCCACTCTAAAAGCACCCCTAATATTGAAATTTCTCCAGTTGCCCCACTAATACCACTGCAGCTGCTCCAGGATCCCCACTATTACCCTGCCTCAGGTGACCCTAATGCCTCTGCTTTAGGTGCACCCCCATAAGTGCCTCAGCTTCAGATGCCCCCAATCTAAGGCCTCTTTCACACGGGCGTCATGTTATTTGCCCGGATAAGATGCGGGTGCGTTGCGGGAAAATGCACAATTTTTCCGAGCGAGTGCAAAACATTGTAATGCGTTTTGCACTCGCGTGAGAAAAATCGGCATGTTTGGTACCCAAACCCGAACTTCTTCACGGAAGTTCGGGCTTGGGATCGGTGTTCTGTAGATTGTATTATTTTCCCTTATAACATGGTTAGGCTCCTTTCACACTAGCGTTCGCTGGTCCGCTCGTGAGCTCCGTTTGAAGGAGCTCACGAGCGGACCCGAACGCAGCCGTCCAGCCCTGATGCAGTCTGAATGGAGCGGATCCGCTCAGACTGCATCAGTCTGGCGGCGTTCAGCCTCCGCTCCGCTCGCCTCCGCACGGACAGGCGGACAGCTGAACGCTGCTTGCAGCGTTCGGGTGTCCGCCTGGCCGTGCGGAGGCGTGCGGATCCGTGCGGATCCGTCCAGACTTACAATGTAAGTCAATGGGGACGGATCCGTTTGAAGATGTCACCCTGTGGCTCAATCTTCAGGCGGATCCGTCCCCCATTGACTTTACATTGAAAGTCTGGACGGATCCGTACGAGGCTATTTTCACACTTAGCTTTTATATGCTAAAATAATGCAGACGGATCCGTTCTGAACGGAGCCTCCGTCTGCATTATTATGAGCGGATCCGTTCAGAACGGATCCGCCCGAACGCTAGTGTGAAAGTAGCCTTATAAGGGAAAATAATAGCATTCTTAATACAGAATGCATAGTACAATAGGACTGGAGGGGTTAAAAAAAATAAAAAATAATTTAACGCACCTTAATCCACTTGATCGTGCAGTCTGGTTTTTCTTGTGTCTTCTTTCTTCAGGAACTGGGTAAAGGACCTATGGTGACGTCACTGCGCTCATCACATGGTCCATCACATGATCTTTTGCCACGGTGATGGATCATGTGACGGACCATGTGATGAGCGCAGTGACGTCACCACAGGTCCTTTACCCAGGTCCTGAAGAAAGAAGACAGAAGAGAAGCCGACTGCGCGATCAAGTGGATTAAGGTGAGTTAAAAAAAAATTTTTTAACCCCTCCAGTCCTATTTTACTATGCATTCTGTATTGAGAATGCTATTATTTTCCATGTTTTAAGGGAAAATAATAATGATCGGGTCTCCATCCCGATCGTCTCCTAGCAACCGTGCGTGAAAATCACACTGCATCCGCACTTGCTTGCGGATGCTTACGATTTTCACGCAGTCCCATTCACTTCTATGGGGCCTGTGTTGCGTGAAAAGCGCACAAAATAGAGCATGCTGCGATTTTCACACAACGCACAAGGGATGCGTGAAAATCACCGCTCATGTGCACAGCCCCATAGAAATGAATGAGTCCGGATTCAGTGCGGGTGCAATACGTTCACCTCACACATTGCAACCGTGCGGAAAACTCGCCCGTGTGAAAGGGGCCTAAATGCACCGCTAATATTGCCTCTTCTCCAGTTACCCCTGCTCCAGGATCCCCACTATTACCCTGCCTCAGGTGACCCTAATGTCTCTGCTTCAGTTATGACCCTCCGTTTGTGCCCTTTGCTCACGTTGCTCCTCTAGCACCTTTGCTTGGGCTTTGTTAAAGGTTGTGACCTGCAAAGAGGGTTGGACTTATGCCCGCAAAATTCTGCACAGTGCGTCATATTCTCCAGTATTGACACGAATTGTTTACATGGTGGTAGTGATGATATTCCACATTTACAGGCATCACTGTTGCCATGTAAAGAGATACTGGTGGTGGAGGATTTAAAGGGGTTGTCCAGGTTTTCAAGTTATCCTCTCCACACCATAGGGCATAACTATATGAATAGTGGGGTCCAATTCTGCGACCCCCCACTGATCCCAGGAACGGGTCCTGTTCCCCCTTTTTATGGTGTGACAGGCTACACATACGCCCTGCTGCTCCATTCATTCTCTTTGGGATCACTGGAAATGGCCAGCGCTGTGCTCCGCCATCTCCGACGACCCCATAGAGAATGGATGGAGAGGCAGGGCATATGCTCGACCTGCCAGTCAGTCAAGAAGGGGGATCAGTGGGGGCTCCAGTGTTCAGACCCCCACGGATCACTTAGTTATTCCTGAGCCTGTGGATAGAGCATAACTAGAAAAGTGGACACAGGCCCTTTAACAGGCGTACATTTCTATTTTAGTTTGACACCTATTTTGGGCCAGATTAAAAAATGTTATTTTATTTTTTATTTATTTTTTACACCCAAAGAAAACCTTTAAGGATAGAGAATGTGAAAAGGTGAAACAGCTATTACACCACAGGTGATAAGTGTCTGATTGGTGGGGGTCTGATTGCTGGGACCCCCATGATCAAGGGAACGTGGTCTTAAAGGGGTTGTCTCACTTCAGTAAGTCAGATTAATCATATAGAGAAAGGTAATACAAGCCACTTACTAATATATTGTTATTATCCATATTGCTTCCTTTGCTGGCTGGATTCATTTTTCCATCACATTATACACTTCTCATTTCCATGGTTACGACCACCCTGCAATCCATCAGTGGTGGTCGTGCTTGCACGCTATAGGATAAAGCACTAGCCAATGTGTGCTCCCATGGTCCAGGTCACCAGAGAGGCTGACGCTTTTGCCTATAGTGTGCAAGCACGACCACCACTGCTGGATTGCAGGGTGGTCTGTAACCATGGAAACGAGCAGTGTATAATGTGATGGAAAAATAAATCCAGCCAGCAAAGGAAGCAATATGGATAATAACAATACATTAGTAAGCAGTGGCCTACCTCTAATAGAGGCACACCACACAACTGCTATGGGGCCCGTAGGGGAAGGGGGCCCGGCTGTGGAGGAAAGGCCCCGCCCCCTTATTACAATTAGCACAACAGAACAACTCTATCCAGAGTCCTTGCCAGGGCCTCTGACTGAGCCTTTCAGCTCCCCTCACTGTTTCTCCTGTGCATGATGTGCCCCAGATTCCCCCCTCTCCCCCAGCAAGGGCCATATCCTACCATGAGGAGATGCCTCCAGGCATCAGGCAGCAACCTGCTCATGTCCTCAGGGGCTGCACTGCTGAGGAGGGGTCCAGTTTTCAGCAGCTATAGCAAGATGTGCTGCTGCTATCAGAAGCCTCCCCCACTCTGCTCCTCTTCCCTGTCCTGGCACACTGCAGAGTCCTCCTCTGCTGTCATGTAATCCATGTGCAGCAGTCGGGACAGAGGAAGGGAGGAAGAGAGGCTGCTGCACTGCCTGCTGAGGAGAAGATGTCCTCTCATCAATCCTGACTGTTTACCCTGGAGACCTGCTCAGCAGGTAAGTGTGCGCCAGTGTAATATGTGTGTGTTTTACATATCTGTACTTATGCCTGTGTAGTGTACTGTAATCTGTACATATGTATGTGATATGTGTGTGTAATTGTCTAATGTACCTATATATATGTGAATGACTGAGTAACTGTGGATATATATGTATGTACAGTGTATATGATGTGTGCGTGTATATATATACACACAGATGTAGCAGAGTTAACACACACTTGATGAGTTTTCACATTTAGTTAATGCGTTATGAGTAGTGTTGAGCGAACTTGTGTTTCAAGTTCATCGTATAAGGTTTGGGTTTTCTAAGAATTCTGTTATGGATTCCGGTACCATTGACCACAACGGAATTCTATGACGGCATCCACCATGGAAGCCTATAAGAGGCTTTCCGTATTGCATTCCGTCATAATAGAGGTCTATGCTGACCATGCTATGCAGTCATAGAATTCTATTATGGGCTGTGGTAGCAGAATCCATAACGGAATTCTTAGATAACCCGAACCTTGTACGCCGAACTTGAAAATACAAGTTCATTCAATACTAGTTCTGACTGTTAAAGGGTTTGTCATATTCCCTTCTTCCCCCACTCAGCCCTTCTGATATGAGCACCAGACCATTTCATGCTCCAATGCTCTCCCTTCCCCTGCGTTAAATTGCACAGGACAAGGACTTTTTCTGCAGATCCCGTCACGTCACCGAATCTCCAGAAAAATTCTCTAGATTCAGCGCAGGGCAAGGTAAATGCTCCGATACTCATGTCACAGGGGCTGAGTGGGGGGAGAAGGGGATATGTCCAGGGTTCAGCTCTGAACCCGGACAAAATAAAGCCATCTGATAGCTGCACTTTGATGCCTTATTAGTCTTGGTTCACATCTCTGGTGATCGGCATCTGGTAGAGCAGGGTCGGCAACCTTCGGCACTCCAGGTGTGGTGAATCTGCAACTCCCAGCATGCACACTTGCTTGACTGTTCTCAGAACTCCCATAGAAGTGAGTGGAGGTTGCTGATCCCTGTGGTAGAGAACATCCTGCCAGAGTTCACTAATCCACCACTGCTGGTTTCTGCCCTTCACCAGTAGAACAGTTTTTGTCAGGCCGAAACCCTGCTGGTAGTCTGCCATAGTCTATGGCAGGAAAGCTCAACCTGCAGCCCTCCAGCTGTTGCAAAACTACAACTCCCAGCATGCCCTAATAGCTTTAGGTTGTCCAGGCATGCTGGGAGTTGTAGTTTTGCAACAGCTGGAGGGCTGCAGGTTGGGCATCCGTGTTGAAAGGCAGAATCTAGCAATGCTGGATCCATTCAACTCTGGCAGGATGTTCTCTGCCGGATACCGTCACCTGATATATTAATAAAGCCTTAGGCCGCGTTCACATCACTGTTCCGTTTTCCGTTCTTCTGATCCGTCAGAAGAAAAGATAAATAAACAAAACACAGATCCTGTATTTTAAGCATCCGTTATGCACATTTTGCATCCTCTTTAGCCATTTCCATATCATATCTGTTTTTTAATGTTAAAAAAAGTTCTACACAAAGTATGTTTTTTCTTACCGTCTAGAATAACGTATCTCAGACGGAAATGGCTAAATTAGGGTTTCTGTCACCTGAAAAATGGGTATTAAGCTGGCTGACATTAGCGATGTGCTAATGTCAGCTGAACATAACTATATTAGCACCATCTCACTGCCTGAAGCCATTATTGAGAAAAACTAACTTTTATAAATATGCTAATTAACCTCTAGGAGCCGGGGGGGGGGGGCATTGCACCTGCATCGCGAGGCTCCGTTTGCCTACTTCTTTTCACGCCCTTCTCCTCCCGCCAGCTGTGTCTACTTAGAAAATCTCACGCCTGCGCCGTCCCACTCAGTATTCGGCGGAGGCGCAGTGAGGGAAGAACGCTCGGCGGCTGGTGGCTTCCTCACTGCACCTGCGCTGAATACGTCACAGTGAGGAAGCCGGCTGCCGGAGAATGTCCTTCCCTCACTGCACCTGCGCTGAATACGTCACAGTGAGGAAGCCGGCTGCCTGAGAATGTTCTTCCCTCACTGTGCCTGCGCTGAATACTGAACGGGGCGGCGCAGGCAGTGTCAGACATGGGTACCTAGGGCCCACCAGTAAAATTTATTTTGGGGGCCCACCATGCAGATACATTCAAATATAATAAATAATTTAACAAGTTTTTATATGAACATAGGCTGGTTGAGGTGCTTTACATTGAATATATGTATGTAGTGCAGTAAGTCTACTGTGTTATGTGCCACTTGTATAGGGGGTGGGAGACTAGGGGCCCACCTTGCTCAAGGCCCCACCGGGGAATTCCCCTGTACCCCTGTGGGCCAGTCCGAGCCTGGGCGCAGGCACGAGAGTTTCTTAGTAGACACGGCCGGCGGGAGGAGAGCAGCGCTGCCCTGGCCCTGTCAATCAAGAGAAGAAGGGCGTGAAAAGAGGTGGGCAAATGGACCCATTTTTCAGGTGACAGAAACCCTTTAAAATAAAGGATCTGTTTTATTGCTTTTTTTTCTTTTCTTCTGACTGATCGGAAGAACAGAAAACTAACAGTAATGTGGTAATGTGAATGCGGGCTTGGACGGTAGTGCTTTATAGTACATTATACCTACTAATGTCACCCCTTGTGTACATGTTGTTTCATAAGCACCCATGTTATCAAAAACAGTAGTAATGTGTAATATAGCACTAATGTACCTACAGTTCATGGGTGAGGGAGGGGAGAAGGTTGGAGGGACCTGCGATGGGTAGTCAGCGGGGCTTGGAAAGGAACATGGGGGCCCAATTCAGATTCCTGCTATGGGGCCCAATAAATTCTTTGTACGCCCCTGTTAGTAAGTTGTTTTGTATTAACTTTCTCTATATGATAAATGCTACTTACTGAAGTGAGACAACCCCTTTAAGACCCTGATGTACATAGATTGGCGGCAATGTAATTGAATGTCTCAGGACCCCCTTTTTCATGATCAGTGGGTGTTCCAGCAGTCAGACCCCCAGCAATCTGATATTCATCACCTATCCTGTAGATAGGTTATAGGTCATTATGGTAGGACAACCCATTTAAATATACGGTAGATTATGTGCGATCTGAGGAGGTTAAGATTTAATAAATTTCACGGCAGACATTTATGCTTAAAGGGGTTGTCTCACTTCAGTGAATGTCATTTATCATGTGGAGAAAGTTAATACAAGGCAATTACTAATATATTGTTATCATCCATATTGACTCCTTTCCGTCACATTATACACCAGCACGTATCCGTGGTTACGACCAGGGGAGCACCCAGGAATTTTGTCTAGGGGGGGTCCGAAAGGCAAAAAAATGTGGCATGTGTAGTGTGCTGTGCTAATTCAATTTTTCAAAGCCCCCTTTATGTTTAAAACTGCAGGGACGGGGACGGGGGGGGTGTAGCGTGTTGCGCTGATTCTTTTACTTGGCGATTCTAAAAGCTCTGCAGGAAAAGAACAATGCGGCGCGTGAATTTTTGGGCCTCGGCCATTATTAAAAGCCCCTCCTACATATAATAGGCCACTCCCAACAAACACTGTACAGCTGACATGCTATAGTTGCGGCCTGTCTCTACACATCATACGGAGAGAGGGGAGGCTCCTCCGCTCTCCTCCCTCCCCCGATCCTGCTCAAGGCCTGTGGTTCCCCCACCATCTGCCTGCTGCCCCCTTTGGCTGTCCTCACCCAGCTCTGAATCCTCCTTCTGCAAATGGCAGGGGAAGGAGCCGGGGCATCTCCTCTCCTACATAGCGCCCCCTACCTCTTACATCCAGTGATGTCACCTTTGTTGTAGACGTTCTCTTTCCTCATCTTCTCCATTCAGACCAGACCGCCATGATGATTTTTCAGCGATCTCCATCTCTGCAGAGATTAACAAACAGACATTAGTTTCCCACATTTCCATCATCTTCACATCTTCTGAACCCCCTTTCCTGCCACCCCCAATACTGTGCCCGCTGTGCCCCCAATACTATACTGCTGAAACAGTCCCCCTGGAAATACTACTACCACACAGATAGTGCTCGCTGTGCCCCCAATACTATACTGCAGAAACAGTCCCCCTGGAAATACTGCTACCACACAGATAGTTCCCCAATACTGTGCCCGCTGTGCCCCCAATACTATACTGCAGAAACAGTCACCCTGGAAATACTACTACCACACAGATAGTGCCCCCTTCAACAATTATTGGCACACAGTGCTCTAAAAAAATAACTGCGCCCAGACACTAATAGTATAAAGATAATGTCCCCCAAAAATGATTGTACCCCCGCTTAGTACCCGCTGTTGAGCTTAAGTCCCCATAATGTATGCCAGTATAAAATACCCCTATATAGTGCCCCAGTAAATGCCCTCATAGTGCTCCTCTCCCCTTCCCCATAGTGTTGCCCATAATATGCCAGTAAAAAATGCCCCTTCTAAGTGCCACCATATGCCCCAATAGTGCTCCTTTCCCCCAGAGTGCCTACCATAATGTGCCAGTAAAAAAATGCCCCCTTAGTGCCACCAGATGCAATAATGCCCCCATAATGTGCCAATAACAATAAAGGACCCTTTAGAGCCCCCACTTCCCCTTAGTGCCCCCAAATAATGCCTCTATAGTGCCACCAGATGCCCCATAGTGCCCCCCATAATGTGTAAAAAAAAAAAGCCCCTTTAGAGCCCCCATAGTGCTTCTCTCCCCCATGGTGCCCCCCAAATAATGCCCCCATAGTGCAGTTCTCCCCTTTTTTTGTGCCCCCATAGTGCAGTTCTCCCCTTTTTTTGTGCCCCCATAGTGCAGTTCTCCCCTTTTTTTGTGCGCCCATAGTGCAGTTCTCCCCTTTTTTGTGCCCCCATAGTGCAGTTCTCCCCTTTTTTGTGCCCCCATAGTGCAGTTCTCCCCTTTTTTTGTGCCCCCATAGTGCAGTTCTCCCCTTTTTTTGTGCCCCCATAGTGCAGTTCTCCCCTTTTTTGTGCCCCCATAGTGCAGTTCTCCCCTTTTTTAGTGCCCCCATAGTGCCAGCTCCCCTCAAAAAAATAAATAAAATAAAAATACACCGATACTTACCAGCAGCGATGCGATGCAGCCTCTTCCGGCCCGTGTCCCTGCTGTGTGCTGCCCGGCTCAGGCAGCGCGATGATGACGTCATTGTGCCGCCAGAGCCGGCCTCTGATAGGCTGCAGGCATTAGTGCCTGCGGCCTATCAGAAGAACAGGGGAGGGACACACCTCTCCCTCCCCTGCCGCAGCACAGATATGGAGATGAGCGCTTCCACAATGGAAGCGCTCATCTCCTACTGCCCCCCCGGACCCCAAACCCCCTCCCCCCCCAACTGCCGCTGCAGCTGCAATTACATCCAGGGCCGCGCCGCCTGTGGTGATCGGCGGTGCGGCCCTGAAGGATTAAAAAAATAAATAATTTCCCTGGTTGTTCTAGGGGGGGGTCCAGACCCGCTGGACCCCCCCCTGTAGGTGCGCCACTGGTTACGACCACCCTGTAATCCAGCAGCGGTGGCCGTGCTTACACACTATAGGGAAAGGCTGGAAGTGCGTATAGGCCAACACCTTTACCTATAGTGTGCAAGCACGGCCACCACTGCTGGATTGCAGAGTGGTCAAAACCATAGATACGAGCTGTGTATAATGTGATGGAAAAGAGCCAATATGGAGAATCAGAATACATTAGTAATAAATGCCATTTGTTGATGTGAGGCAGCCCCTTTAAGTGTGCTACTCTAAATAGGGTTAGGCAAAAAATGTCTTGGTGCGTACATTGCATGTTTCCTCTGTGTGATAGGAACTGCATGTGTCTTTTTTCGGACTGACTTAAGAGCAGGATATCCATATATGTGTAAGGCTACTTTCACACTTGCGGTAGCAGGGTCCGGCAGGCTATTCCAGTGGGGGAACAGCCTGCCAGATCTGTGCTTATGCTAGCCCACCATGCCGCCGGAGATCTGCTCTGGCCCCATTCACTATAATGGGGGCAGGCTGGAGGTCCAGCCGCAGCACGACAAACATGCCGAGAGGCGGCCGGACAAAAACTACAGCGGACTTCCGGCGGCACGGTGGGCTAGCATTAGCACGGATGCAGCAGGCTGTTCCCCCGCCGGTACATCCTGCCGGATCCTGCTACTGCAAGTGTGAAAGTAGCCCAAATTCTGCCACATGTATGTTTGTGCATTTTGCTGTGAGTGTCTACCATCATACTTCATCTTTAATATTTCTGTTATCACTGTAAGGGCTCATGAACACGATTGTTGGATGTTTTGCAGAACATGGATACTGGGTGTGTGCGTTCCACATTATGCAGGACAGAACAGCCGGCCTCTAATAGAACAGTCCTGTCCTTGTCTTTAATGCCAACAATAATAGGACATGTTCTATAATTTTAGGTAGCGGACATACAGACACGGAATGCACATGGAGTCATTTCCATTTTTTGCGGCTCCATTGAAGTGAATGGTTTCACATACAGACCACAAAAAAAATAAAAAAAATAGTATGGACACGGAAAAAAAATAAGTTTGTGTGCAGGAGCCCTAAGGTGGGCCCCCAGAATCAGTTACACTGGTGGGCCCTAGGTACCACCATAAATATAGGACTCGGCCACTCCTGAATGGGTATTACCGGCTTGTGTTGTCCTTCTTTGTTTCTGGACTTTTCCTGGAAGTGCCTCATTAATGGGAGTATTGGTATAATACAATATAGTCACCAATAGGCCTCAGAGTCCACTATCAAGGAGTAGATATGGAGCAAATATCATCTTCAAAATGTGTAATTTATTCTAAAATAAAGCACAAAATTAAAGTGTACACATTAAGAAGCCTACTGTAGTGTATGTATAGTACCATTGGTAAATAAGAGACCGAAAAGCAGTTTAGATAACTTGCAAATGAAAGGAAGGAATGCAAGCTGTCATGCCAGCAGAGAAACAGACCTTGAAGTGGCAGTTACATAACAGTTCTTTCTAATTAGGGAAAACTTCTAACAAGCCAATGAAGAAATGAGGGCACAGTCAGTTCTGATAATCGGAGTTGCACTGCTGCGGCAGGTGACTAAATACCTTAATGTGAAGAATCAGATCCTCGGAGCTTTACATCACAAACTCAGAGGCAGTCAGCAAATATGCCACAAGAAAACAGGAAGTCCGCATAATGCAAAACCAACCAAAGCAGAATACTGGCACTGAATGTTGGAAGTCTAAAAATGTAAAAAAAAAAATCAGATAGTAAAATCCCTGCAGAGATACCACTTAAAAATGTAAAAAAAATAATTCACCTTAATCACCAGAACCATAGCTTTTGGCGTCCCCCTGCCATTCTCAACAAGATTTGCCTCTATGCAGTGAGCCGGAGCAGGGGATGGGAGTGGTAGTGGCTCTGATGAGAAGTTGTAGTGTCATGGTAGCCTACCTCAGCTCGCTCCCTGGGGTCAGGGAAGTCAAGGAAGGGGACCCAATATTACCTCAGGGTACTCCCTGTAGTTGTGGACTCCCTGTCTGACATAGCTTGGGGTGCCCTGATGTTAATGTCCAAGTGGGTGCAAGTCAGGGCTCTTAGGTGAGGCAGTAGCCAGCGTAAAAGGAGAGTCAGTAACCAGGCCAGATTAAACTTAAAGGATAACTGTCATATTTTATTTTATTTGCTAGTTTATTAGTGCTAGGCATGTATACCTGAGTTAGTCTGTCAATGATTGCCAAAATATCTGTAATTACCTTATAATAACAGCTTTCATTAATGTCCCCTGTCCCTTTCCACTGCTCCCTTAAAAGACCGTTGCTAGGGCTTGTCTGTCTCCGGCTAGGAAGACAGAGGGGCGGTCCTTCACACTGCATTAGGCTTCAGAGTGAGGAGGCGTGTCTCTCAGTAATCCAATCTGATTGGCTGGCAGGAAGCTGCTGGCTACAGCAAGTTTGTATGCGACCTGAGGGAATGCAGTTTGGGCCTCAGAGAACTGGCAGAGGAGCCATCTTGAGAAAATCCTCATAATGTGGGATTCAAAACAGCCGTAACTAAGGGGAAAACTCAAGGAAAACAGTGGTAAGTGAAGAAAGTAAAGATTGCTTTATGCATAATGCTGCTGCAGCAGTAACATTTGCTAAAAAAAAAAAAAAATAATTAAGAAAATATGACAATTATCCTTTAAACAAAGTCTCTCTTTATTATGCACAAATAGGAGTTATAGTACATTCACCCTTTAGCCATACACAGTGCAAAGTCCATACAGATGTCCAAGCTTGAGTCAAATGAGTAGATGGAAGTTATGGCCCTCGGGTTACTTTCTCTTCTCCTACAGTCTCAAAGTCTGGGATTTGCAGCTAATCACAGCAAATTATCACAGTGTCCACAATTTGCACTTCCTATAATATGCCTGGCCAAAATACAACTTGAAGTGTGCAGGGTAACTTTATCCCATTTTCCCTTCACTGCAAACCCGAAGCATGCAGGCAAGGCTGCCTTTAACACGGGGCAAAAGGGGCCCAGTTGCTCCTGGGGGCCCCAAGGCAGCTGCATCCTTTGCCCCGCATTAAAGACGGCCCTGCATGTGCTCCTTGTGTACTGTCCACACAGAGGATTCTCCTCCATTGACATCGATAGTCCTGCAGTACCACCCAGAGGGCTACATAGAGCGCATTCAGTGCCGAGCCGCCCTCCTCAGTGCCCGCTCCCTTGAGGTGCACTTGCGTGTTTCCTAGCAACTGTACACACACCGGAGAGCGGCACCGGAACAGCGCACACAGGCAGGTAAGTACCAGGAATACAGGATACATGGCAACGGGAAATTGCTTAGGAGCATGTGAAGCCCTATGTGTGCTGTAGTAGGTGTACATCTCCCTATACATTTAGTGCTGTATGTAAATGTACTGTGTGCACTGTCCAATCGCAGCGCAGAACATCACAGCCAGGGAGAAGGAACGCCCACGGAGAAAAGCTGATGTCTCCTCCCTGGTGTTCGAATGTTGTTACTTAGCATACAGCGCGGGAGAATGTAACGGGGCCACAGCGGCCGAACGGAGCACCGGACAGAAATAATAGTAAGTGCAGGGACATCCCGCATGTATGCCCTACATGTCCTGCTACTTAGTTAATAAAGTATGGACCCATGAATGCAGCAGAGGCACTTCTGTTCTCCCTCTTGCCCAGGGACCAATCAATATTAAAGACGGCCATGCATGCAAGTTGTCTTCAACCCATTTTCCCTCCACTGCAGCAAGACCTATAATGTTTGGCACTGATTACCTTCCTCGCACTCACACTGTAGCTATAAAAATTCTCCTTTATCTTTTGCCTCTCTCCCTGTAGCAGTGGCACATGGGGAACTGTTCCTCTAGCTGTATGCCTGGGGACAGGGGTGCTTGCAGTGCGCTCCCTCTACCAGGACGCGTCTTCATGGCTGCCTACCACCTAGAGTACAGTGGTTCCTCAAGTTACAATATTAATTGGTTTCTAGGACAACCATTGTATGTTGAGACCATTGTAACTTTGGTCAATAACTCTATGGAAAATCAGCAATTGGTTCCAAAGCCCCAAAGGGTCATCCCAGAAGAACAAAAAGTGGAGTTTTAAAAACAGATAACCAACATATATAAAGCAAATCCTTAATAAAACAGACAGGAATAGATGTGAGAAGCTGTAATTGACTTTCTATGGTGAGAGCAGGAGCTTCTTCAGGGTCCTTGCATAGTATATATGCAAGACCCGGGTTTTCAAAGGAGCAGCTCATCCCGATACAGATAGAGGGCAGTACAGAACATTTAGTACCACAGAGGAGATACTAGACAACCAATAAATGTTAGGATCCTGGAATTTAATATGGAGGGATCCGCATGGGATTTTGAACAGGGTGGCTAAATTTAGCCAGTGTTGCTGGGTGGAGGTCAAGGGTCTGGGATTGGCTAGTTAGGGCACCTATGGAGGATAGTTGCTGGGCAGATTAATTGTTGATGCCCAGCAACAGTTAGGGCATTGGGTATTGAATTTTGGGGAGGGGGTTTGTTTGTATATATATTGCGGTGGCTGTCAGTGATTTAGCTGTCAGCCAAGCCGCAAGTGTGGAGCTGCACCCGCCCGCCCATTTTTGCGATATTGTCACGACTGCTTTATTAGGAGGGGTAAAGTCGCTCACTGAAATGGTGAGTGGACGAGTTATTCGGGTATTTAGGCCGGGCTTATGGCTGGTCTAATCTGTGGTATTAAGCTAGATGGTCCGAGCTTATGGCTGGGCCGTTATGTGGTTATTGAGTTATATTGGTACATGGTTTTAATGTCTATTTGGTTTAAGCTGTTCTTTAATAAAGCTGGTCGTGGCCAAAATCTTCCACCATATAATGTGTCCACGTGTCTTATTTATTTTATTTCGGTTTGGGCTATTTGTAAGGGGATTTGCTGTATGCGGGGTGGTGTATGATCTTTAATCCCATGTGTTTTACCAGTGAAATGGCCATGTTGATTGGTTGGACCTTAGTCATAGGCATTGTATGCTGAGTCTAGGTTCAGCTTTTGATGGGTCAGAAAAGACCACTGTATGCTGAGAATACTGTATCCTGAGGCCATTGTATCTCGAGGGAACACTGTGTACTCAAATCTTCTTCTGAAACCAGGAGGAAGGGCCAGCCCCCACCCTGAGCTCCAGAGAGGGCTAGGCCAGAATAGTTACAGTATCTCACAAAAGGAAGTACACCCTCACATATTTTTATAAATATTTTATTATACCTTTTAATGGGACAACACTGAAGATATGACACTTTGATACAATGTCAAGTAGTCCGTGTACAGCTTGTATAACAGTGTAAAATTGTGTGTGTGCCCTCAAAATAACTCAAAACACAGCCATTAATGTCTAAACCACTGGCAACAAAAGTTAGTACACCCCTAAGTGAAAATGGCCAAATTGTGCCCAAACTGTCGATATTTTGTGTGGCCGCCATTATTTTCCAGCAATGACTTAACTCTCTTGAGCATGGAGTTCACTAGAGCTTCACAGGTTGTCACTGGAAATCTCTTCCACTCCTCCATGACAATATGAGTTCCGTATCAAGTTTTTTTACAGTAATAATTAATTCACAAAGTAATAACTTCAGCTCATTGGAGCCAATGCATTCTAATACTGTACGGAGCGGGATTTATGCGGATCGACTCCAGATGAAGCATTCTAATACTGTACGGAGTGGGATTTATGCGGATCGACTGCAGATGAAGCATTCTAATACTGTACGAAGTGGGATTTATGCGGATCGACTCCAGATGAAGCATTCTAATACTGTACGAAGTGGGATTTATGCGGATCGACTGCAGATGAAGCATTCTAATACTGTACGGAGCGGGATTTATGCGGATCGACTCCAAATGAAGCATTCTAATACTGTACGGAGCGGGATTTATGCGGATCGACTCCAGATGAAGCATCCGATGTCGATTCGCTCATCCGTAGTTACGACCACCCTGCAATCCATCATGTGGTGGCTGTGCTTGCACACTATAGGAAAAAGTCCTAGCCTATTTGTGCAAACGTGGTCCCAGCTACCAGAGAGGCCAGTGCTTTTTCCTTTAGTGTGCAAACACGACCATCGCTGATGGATTGCAGGGTGGTTATAACCATGAAAATGAGCAGTGTATAATGTGATGGAAAACTGAATCCAGCCAGCGAAGGAAGCAATATGGTCAATCACAATACATTAGTAAGTGCCTTGTATTAACTTCCTCTACATGATAAATGCCACTTGCTGAAGTGAGAAAACTCCTTTTAAAGGGAATCTGTCAGCAGTTTTGATCATGCTTAACAGCTGATAGCACTATGTGGGGGATGGGGAGGGCAGTACAAAGATAACTTTTTGTGGACCTTTTATTAGGGTTGCAAGAATACTCTGCAACTTAAAGGTTTTTTTTCATCTTAGACAATGGGGTCATATCGCTAGGATATGCCCTATTGTCTGATAGGTGCGGGTTCCACTACTGGGACACGCACCTATATCGAGAACGGAGCCCCGGAAGTGAATGAGGGCGCACTGCGCATGCGCAGCTGCTCTCCATTAATTTCTATTGGACCGCCAAAAATAGCGGAGCCCTGGCTCAGCTATTTCCGTCGGCCTCATAGAAATGAATGTGAGCATGGGCCGTGCATGCGCGGTATGCTCCCATTCACTTCTATGGGAGAAGTGGGGATTAGCACTTTGTGCTGGACGGACCCCAGGAAATCCTACAGCCACAGCGCTCTCTGCTCCGTTCTCGATATAGGTGTGGGACCCGCACCTATCAGGCAATGGGGGCATATTCTAGCGATATGCCCCCATTGTCTATAATGGGAATACCCCTTTAAAGGGCTTTTCTGGGATTACTATGGTCTTTAACAAATATACTCATGTACTGTAATTGGTTACTTTTTGTACATCTTCCCAAGCTTTTCTTTTCAATTTGGACTCTCCTCCTGACTCCTCCTAACTCTGGTTAGCTTACAGTACCAGTCAAATGTGTGGACCTTTCATTCTATGGTTTTTGTGTGTTTTTGCTTTATTTTCTACATTCAGATTCATATTGAAGAACGATGAAAGAACACCTATGGAATTAAGTAGTGAACAGAAAAGTGCTAAACAAACCAAATTATGTTTTATATTTTAGGCTCTTAAAAGTAGCCTTGCACATTCTCTCAGTCAATTTCATGAGGTAGTCACTTGGAATGGTTTTCAGTTAAAGACCATCTGTCAGCAGATTTGTATCTATTAAACTGACTGACCGGTTACATGTGCACTTGGCAGCTGAAGACATCTGTGTTGGTCCCATGGTCATATGTGCCGCATTGCTGAGAATGATGTTTTAATATATGCAAATAAACCTCTAGGAGCAATGGAGGTATTGCAGTTACACCTAGAGGTCCTGCAACTCCACACCCTCTCCACTTTGACTTTAGGAGAAGTCAGGGCAAGGTGTGATTACATTTACACTGCCTGGAACTGTCAATCAAAGTGCAGAGGGCGCTACAGTTGCAGAGAGAGCTGAGCCTCTAGGTGTTCCAGCAATGCTTCCGTTGCCCCTAGTGACTAATTTGCATACAGAAAAACATCATTTTTCTTAGCAATGCGAGCACATAATGCAGTGTCCCACTACCCACAATGTCGTAGTGTTATGCTTTGTACGCTTTATATAACCAGTTTTATGCTGCACTGCTAACTTAAGGAGGTAAGATCTTCTCAGACCCTACATACCACCCACCATTTACACCCCATTCCACTAAAACACGTACTCCGTAATTCTTGGTGGAAAATGCCATAGCAGCCGTTTATATAACAGCACTAATATTCCAACATCATTTAAATCATACATTAATAAATACAAACATATAAATACAATGTAATAACATTTACTTCTGCGGAAGGATCCTAGAAGGCAACCCTAGCAAGCTGCGATCTTCACTCCACACATCTTCATCCTTACCCGCACTCGCCGACCCAAGGGCACCAAATCCTCCAAAATCCATATATTCCTCTACCCCTGTAGGCCTTTTAGCCCAACAGGAGCCCCCAGCTTTCAGCTTACTGAACCACATAGATGCATGTTCCAACGTGTCATGCACCTACTAAACATAGTATTGCCTTCCAGGACCCCCCGTTAACCTGCCCCTTGCTATGACAATATTAAAACAAAGAACTCCAAACAAGGGCGGGAGGGTGGGCAACTCTCCAGACACTAATGGCCTCCGGTGCCGCCCCCCACCTCTGCCCAGCATATAAACGGCCCGCGAAACTGTCGCACCGCCCCTTAATCCTCCCCGCCACACACCACCCCCCCATTTAAATTAACCCTATCCTGGTCTTCTACTTCCCCCTCAGTCAGCTATCACTGCGCTACGCCTGCGCCTCGCTCCGTTGTCCTGATGACTTAAGGAGGTAAGATCTTCTTAGACCCTACAAACCACCCACCATTTACACCCCATCCCATTAAAACACGTACTCCATAATTCTTGGTCGAAAAGGCCATAGCAGCCATTTATTAAACAGCACTAATATTCCAACATCATTTAAATCATACATTAATAAATATCAACAAATAAATACAATGTAATAACATTTACTTCTGCGGAAGGATCCTAGAAGGCAACCCTAGCAAGCTGCGATCTTTACTCCACACATCCTTATCCTTACCCTCGGCCGCACTCGCCGACCCAAGGGCACCAAATCTTCCAAAATCCATATATTTCTCTACCCCTGTAGGCTTTTAGCCCAACAGGAGCCCCCAGCTTTCAGCTTACCAAACCACATAGATGCATGTTCCAACGTGTCATGCACCTACTAAACATAGTATTGCCTTCCAGGACCCCCCGTTAACCTGCCACCAACGCACATAGGAGACACCTCACCTATGGACGTCCCGCCACACCCTGAACGCTGACTCTAAACCCTCCTGAAGCCCCAGCGACCACAAGTCCATGCCGATCTCATTAAGATGCACCCCATCAGACCTGAGGAATTGAGACGAAGCCGCCTCCAACTCCCTGTGGCGAACCACAAAACCGCCCTGCCGCCGTATGAAAGGCCCCACCTCTTTGTTCAACTTCGCCCGAGCCTTGCTGATGCGGTCCACTGACCTCGCAAAATGCCACAAACTCCTCGCTACCACCTCCGACCACACAACTAACAAATCCGGGAACTCCTCCATTAGACGCAACAGATCCAATTTGATGTCCCGGATGACATCCCCCTAAGTCATTCCCACCCACATGCAAAACCACAATGTCCGGGCACCTGTCCAAGGAGGCAAAAGCATAGAATTCAGGCAACACGCGCCCCCACAACATACCCCGCAAACCGATCCACCGGACCTGCAACTCATCCGGCTGAAAACCTAACTGCCAACCGCTCCTCCGCACATCTGCTCTCAACGCTACCCAGTATACATAAGAGTGACCGAAGAAACAGTGACCCAAACATGCAATTAACGATTCACCGACAGACAGAGCTCCCCCCCTACACACGAACTTCACAACATGTGAGGACGAATATACGAACGAAAACACGCAGACTCCCACCAACCAATCTAACATCCTCACCCAAACCCCATCTGGCGGCCTCCGTCGCAGCGCCAATACGAAAAGAATGCGACGCAAACTCATTCGCCACATAACCCGCCGCTGTCAAACACTCCGGAAAACCGCCACAAACTGAGCCATCCAAATGCACCAACAACACCTCCCCCCCACTCGGCCGAAGCACCAGAAAATCCTCCAAACAGCGAACTAGGCACACCACTGAACCCGGCAGAGGCCGCAACACAATGCACACTCCTCTGCCCACCTGGTCCGTTTTGGATTTAAGCAAAACACACAGCAAACCCCCTTCACAAACACTCACATCCTCCCGCAACAAGCCACCCCCACGCACACGACTAGCAGCCACCAGCTCAGAAACCCGAAAGGCCCCAAAGAAAGCCAAGGAAAAGGCTGCTCTAAACAAACACACCTCATACCATGATTTGCACACACTCCCCGCCCGATCCCACAACAACTGCAGAACCTGAAAAGAAACTGGACGACGGGAATCCTTCCTCACCACGCTACGACGATACCCCTTCAAAGACTGTCGCACCAAAAAACTCCGGGACACATCGGCCAAACCCCTCATTCACAACTAAAAAGCCACAGCCGCCACCCTCTTAGCAGCAACAGAGAAAGACAGACCATCGCTAAACGACATTCCCACAAAATAAACAAGCAACAAGTGAAAATCCTCCACCCCTTTGCATCCCCCCACCTGCTCTATTAAACGTTCCCACTGCGACCACACAGAAGAATAAGCCGACCACGTACTGCTACTCACGGACCATTGAACCAGATCTAACGAGACCCCAAGGCCACGCTCCAGAGCCACTGCGGACACAGCAGACCCGTCAAATCCGCGCCCGGAACCAAGCTGCGAAAACTATCCCACTGGAAACGAGAAAGAGCGTCAGCAATGGAATTATCAACCCCAGGTACATGTACTGCCACAAAACACGCATTCAACTTCAAACCGTTCAAAACCAAATGACGAAGTAACCGCACCACCCTGGGCGAATTTGCCAACTGACTATTCACCGCCTGCACCACCCCTAAATTGTCGCAACAAAAACGCACCCACTTATTCCTCAACAATTCCCCCCACAACTCGGTAGCCAAAACAATAGGAAACAATTCCAACAAAGCCAAGTTCCCAAGGAAACCAGCAACCCTCCACTCCTTCGGCCAAGCCCCTGCGCGCCACTGCCCCTGACAAAAGGCCCTGTAACCACACGAGTCCGTAAACAACTCCAAATCCACATTATAACTGGGCAACTCCATCCACACCGAACGGCCGTTAAAGTCACTAAAAAAAACGCTCCCACACCTCCAAATCCGCCCGCACCTCAGCCGACAGCCGCACAAAATGAAACGGGGCCTTCACCCCCGCGGTGGCCATAGACAAGCGCCTACAAAAAACCCGACCCATAGGCAAAATCCTACAGGCAAAGTTCAACTTACCCAAAATGGACTGTACCTGTCTAAGCTGCGCTTTCCTAGCATTCCGCAGCAAACCCACTTCACAACGTAAGTCCTCCACCTTATCAAAAAGCAACCGACACTCCATAGCAACGCTATCAATCTCAATACCCAAGAACTTCACCATCGTAGACGGACCCTCCGTTTTCTCACGCGCCAACGGAACCCCAAAACTCGCAGACACCCGCTCCATGGTGTGCAACAAAACGAACACACCCTAGACCCTGCCGGCCCTAAAAACAAAAAATCATCAAGGTAATGCAACACGGAACTCCATCCCGCCTCCTGCCGCACCACCCATTCCAAAAAATAACTAAACGCTTCAAACAGCGAACACGAGATCGCACATCCCATAGGCAAACAACAATCTACAAAAAACTGCCCCTCCCATTTAAAACCAAGCAAACGAAAACTATCCGGGTGAATCGGTAGCAAGCGGAACGCCGCCTCAATATCCGTCTTCGCCAACAATGCACCCTGCCCAAAACAACGCACCCACCGAATCGCCTCATCAAACGACGTATATGACAGAGCATAACTCATCATCAATACCATCGTTCACGGAACACCCCGCCGGGTAAGACAAATTATGAATAAGCCGAAATTTGCCAGGCTCCTTCTTTGGGGGACCAACCCCAAAGGTGAAACCCACAAATCCGGCAAAGGACAATCGAGAAAAGGGCCCACAACCCTCCCGGCTGACACCTCCTTCTCAATTTTTTCAGCAACCACCTCCGGCCGCTGCAATGCCGAGGACAAATTACGCACCGCAACCCCCACTCCTACTGCCGAACACGGAATCCTAAAGCCATCCCGAAACCCCGCCAACAATAAAGCTGCCGCCTCCCTATTTGGGTACATCTCTAGAAAGGGCCCCATCACGTCCACCCTCACCGGGGTCACCCCTCTTCTGCGCAACCTCGAATCCCTTCCCTCTACCACGCTTGAAACACCGCGCCAAGCTGTGGGCACCGCCATAACCGGAGCACTCATGTTTGAACCGACAGTCAGAAAGGTACTTGCAGTGACCCTCATTGAACTGCCAGCAACAACCTCTCCTGACCCCCCCCTGCTGTCTCCGTCGCTGAGGAACCCCCGGCCGCCCCACGAAAGGGCTGGCTCACGCCCTTCGGAGCCGTCATCAAATGCATCCACAGACCTATGTCCTTATGATTCCACCGAATGCTAGGCCTGACCGCCTTCCTCTGACGAAACTGCTCGTCATACCTGAGCGACTGCCGCCGCCGTCATCCACGCCCGACTGCAGGACAGCCCCCCCACACCAGCCGCACACAGATGCTCCCCGTCCCCAACCGCAGGCGCAGCAGCCCATACTGCGGCCAAAGACGACACCGCCCCAGATTTCCAACATGACAACAAAGTCCACATACCCGCCAATAACTCCCGCGCTAACCCGTCCTCACCCGACTGCACCCCCCCACCATCACAACAGAATCTCGCCCCGACGTCCTCTCACCTGGCCGTCCCTAGGGCGTCCTCCCAGCAGCCGCTGACCGCACCGTAGCACCTCTCAGCGACAATTCCACCGACGACCTGGACGTAGAGGGACATGCGCCGACTGCATCATCCATCCGGCCCTCGATCTCCCAAGCCTCCTAGCTGACTTCTCCATCCTCCAGCGCCTGGTCCACCACGAAACCCCCGCCAAGATCCAAATGGCGTGGCCGCGACACGATCACCTCCCTGCAAGCAGGCCTTCCGGAAGGAAGTAGCCGCCGTCCGGCCCTCACCTGGGGTAAGTGAGACCGCGTCCACCCGACCGCTCCTCATACCGCCACCGCCGGACACCTGGGCTCTGCACCTACGTCCGGCCGCGCGCGCCGGGCCCCGACCTACCGCCCCGCCGACCCCGCTCACCGGCACTCTATCAGGAAACAGCAGCCGGCCACCGCTGCGCAAATCGCCCGCGATCGCACCACGCTGCGCCAAATTCCTCCCGCTGCGTCGGCTGGCAGAAGCACTTGTCACCCCAGCCGGCGCCAGCGGAGGGTTCCTAAAGGGGCTCCTAAGCCGACGCCGCACCCGAGGGGTCGCCTCCGGGCTCAAACGCTCCGGCGGCACCGACCTCCTGGCCCTCACTCTCCCCCCCGAACGGTAGGTGCCCCCACAGCCGCCTGCAGACTACTGACCAGCCAATCAGAACCATGTTGTTCTGCCGCTGCCGCACCGCCACCAGCAATTCCACCAACGACGCCATGCTCGAACGCTTGCCTGCGCACCGCAACTCTCCAGCCAATTCTCCAATGGCCTCCGGTGCCGCCCCCCCACCTCTGCCCAGCATATAAACGGCCCGCGAAACTGCCGCACCGCCCCTTACTCCTCCCCGGCCACACTCCACCCCCCCCCCATTTAAATTAACCCTATCCTGGTCTTCTACTTCCCCCTCAGTCAGCTATCACTGCGCTAAGCCTGCGCCTCGCTCCGTTGTCCTGAATCTTTATGCATAATCACTGCCTACAGGTGTGTTAGATTCCATTACAATAGCCAGTAAGTGGCCAACCCCTTTAAGCAAATCATCCCAACTTTTAAAAGAAGCAGTTAGGGTAGCTGTGCTGTCCCAGCATTTATTTCTTCCATTTAAGATTAATTGCTATATTTGTGTTATCATATCATTACCATGTTATGTAATGCTGCCACCCTATGGTCATTCTTGTTATAGGTTTCCTGAATGTATTATGTAAATTCCATTGCCCTTACTCTCTGTCTACTCCTCCCTTTCAGTGAGGAGTAGACTCAGAGCTGGTGAGAGCATTTCATTTTGACCTCTAATATCCTTCATGTGTCTTTGCTCAAGGTAAATTCAATAAATTACCAAAGCATCTCCATTTTATTCTCCTCACTAGATTATCACATACAACTGGTACCACGACCTAAGGGATATTAGTGAGTTCAGCTGTCTACCATTGCTTGTACAGAGATTACCACTCGCAACCAGTCAGAGACTTCTCTAATGTACATCTGTGGCACAATAGTCAAAACGAAGCCTAACTCTACAGTCTTTGCATGTCTACATGCAGTCTGCAAGCAAACTTAGAGCTGTCTGCCATCTTACATGCACGTGGCTCCATAAGCACAGTGAGTAAGCCCAAATCCTTTCTTAAAGAGACAGTGCCACTTTAACAGGAATAACGTCCACAAGAGGCTCCGTGGATTTCTCAGTCACTGAACAAACGGAAACTCACCCTGCTCCCAAAAATTCAGATATACAGGAAGCATAGTCCATGTTCACTGAAGAACAAATTGTATGATCTAAACGTGTTATCGAGCCAACACAAAAGATTAGAGAGAACTTTGAGGCAACCAAAAAAGAGTTCATTCACAATTTAAATGATTTATGGCAAAGAACTAAACACTATATAGCAGCTCTTTCATGCTATAACAATGATGCACCAAAGTTAATTACAGTGTTGCATTGTTTAACTAACGCCTATGTTCGCTATCAGCGACTGTCTGCAAAGTACATAACCTTTCTGAGCGATTTTGATTTTGATGATGCTTCAGAAGAGTTGTGAGAAAAAAATAGAAATAAAAAAATGTTACAAGAAGAGTTGAAAGAGAGAAAGAATCTACTCCATGAGAAGGATACCTTAGTACAAGACACTAAGAACAAGGCAGAACTCCGCATCACACACTTGCAGGAGGTGAGATCTCATCGATCAACTTCAACCAAATATACACTTTCATCTTCCAAAACCTCTCGTTCCGCAAGGTTGGCGTTACATGACAAGCTTATAGAGATCCAGGCAGAAGCAGAGGAAGTTAGTGCAAGAATTTTCTTTGCTAAGAAGAAGGCTGAGATCACAAAGAAGAAAGCAGAAATGGCGTAGATGGAGGCAGAGGCAGAAGCTCAACTAAAAATTCTCCAAACTGAAAGGGAACAAGCAGCTACCTTAGCTAAACTGAAGGTCCTCGAGCAAGCATTAGGCCAAGGTACCGACCTAGACTGTTTCATCCCAGGAGAAGTGGAAGACCCAGCTGACCGCACTGCCAGATATGTGCTAAGGCAATCATCGCCTACTCCCCCTGCTAAATCACATGTACGGTACCAATCCCACTTCTAAATCACCAATTAGGTGAATCCACAGAGTGCCAGATATTATCATCCACCGATAACAAGGTAATTTCTAGCGTCGAGCCAGCTGATCCTCCAGAGACTAAACCACAGCTTAATCCTCATGCCACATCATTCTGTCCTGATCAATTTCAGCCTTATGTGCCAGAGCCCCTACATGCCCCAGAGACACCACAATGCAATCCAGCAACAAGGAATGGGAGATCAGACATGTCAGATTTGCCAGATGACATGATGAGCAGGGAGCTGATTAACATTAGTCTCTTAAAGTATGATGACTGTGCTGAAAACTACAGAGCCTGGAAATCAACCTTTGAAGCAGTAATCAGCAATCTTAACCTCACTGCCAAGGAAGAACTTGACTTGCTTGTCAACTGGTTAGGCCCAGAATCTGCAAAACACGTAAAGACATTAAGAGCAGTTCATGCAGGCCACTCAGAGGAAGGTCTAGCTGCAGCATGGGAGAGACTTGAACAGACCTATGGCAGTTCTGAAGCTATAGAAAGAGCCTTATTCAAGAGACTTCAAGCCTTCCCAAAGATAACTGGCAAGGACTCCAGGATCTGAGTGACCTACTAAAGGAATTAGAATTGGCTAAAATGGACCCACATCTGCCAGGACTGAGTTACCTTTGTACTGCTCATGGTGTCAATACAATTGTGTTGAAACTACCACAGGGCATGCAAGAAAAATGGGCAGACTGGGGCTCCAGACATAAAAGAGAACACAATGTGTCTTTTCCCTCTTTCTCTTATTTTTCCAGATTCATCAGTGACCAAGCTTGGAAGAAGAATGATCCGAGCTTTGACTTCACAGAATCCACTCTACCTGCTTCACCCTCATGCTCAAGGTATGACAACACAACAAGTAAACGTAGAGACTTAAGGGGAACAGTATCCTTTAGGAAAACAAACGTCCCACTTATCACTACCCCTACTACTAGGAAGGACACCCCGTCCTTAAAGAAAGTGACCCTAATCGCATTTGCCCTATCCACAAAAGACCTCATCCTTTAAAAGAATGTTGTGGGCTCAGGGCAAAGACTTTGCAAGAACGCAGAGAGACACTCAAAGAGCTTGGAGTGTTACAAGTGTTGTGCTTCGTCAAATCATATGGCAAAAGACTGTAATGCTATCATTAGGTGTGCAAAATGCAGCAGTGACAAGCATGTTACATCAATGCATCCTACTTTGCCTCCAGATAAATGCACCATCACAAGCTGCAACCTACATCGTCGCACTTCATGGCGGGGAGCCACCGGCTCAAGAGCTAGCTACAACGACGGTCTCCTCTTCCTGTATGGAAATATGTGGCAAGGAGAATGGATCCAAGTGCCGGGCAAAAGTGTGTTTGGTCAACATCTACCCAGAAGGGCAATCTGAAAAGGCACCAGAATGTACGCCATTATAGATTTACAAAGCAATAGGTCTCTGGCGAAACCTAAATTCTTTGAGATCTTCGGCATAATGGGAGAAGCAACACCATACAACCTAAACACTTGTTCTGGTCGTGTAGAGACTTATGGCAGAAGAGCCATTGGATACCTTATCTCCTCCATTAAAGGGAATGTTCATATACCCTTGCCAATGTTATTTGAATGTGAGCAGATACCTTATGAAAGAGATGAAATTCTTACTCCAGAAGCTGCATATCATCATTCCCACTTGAAACATCTAGCTAGTGAGATTCCTCCTATGGACATGAATGCTGACATCCTACTCTTGCTCAGGAGATACATTCTGAGAGTCCACAAGGTGCGGCAACAATGCAACGGTCCTGACAACGCCTCATATGCACAGAGACTCGACTTAGGCTGGGTGATTGTGGGCGATGTATGTATAAATAAGAGCCACAAACCATCTCAAGTGAACTCCTTCAAAACCTTTGTGCTCAAAAATGGTCACACAATTCACTTTGAGCCATGTGTTCATCATTATGAGGTAAAGGAAAAGCTTTCTAACCTCCTTAAGGCACCAGACATCATTCCTACTCTTTATGACAACTTAGGAAGATCAGTGTTTTATACAACACCAGAAGACAACGGATTGGCCTTGTCCATGGATGACAAAGAGTTTATTAAAATAATGGACAATGGTTTCTTCAAAGATGCATCTAACCACTGGGTTGCACCTTTACCTTTCCATGCTGTAAGAGCCAGAATTCCTGATAACCGGGAACAGGCACTATCCAGATTAATCTCCTTGCAACAGACAAACCCAAAATGAAAAATCACTTTGTGGCCTTCATGGAAAATATATTTTACAATGACCATGCTGAGCCGGCTCCACCTTTGCAAGAGCATGAAGAATGCTGGTACCTTCCCTCTTTTAGAGTATATCTCCCACGGAAACCAAACCAGATAAGAGTGGTATTCGACTCAAGTGCCAAACATCATGGTGTATCTCTGAACAACGTCCTTCTCACTGGTCCAAACCTGACCAATAATCTGGTAGGAGTGTAGTGTCCCACTAGGTATGGGTGGGCACTACACAAGGGTAAATTGGTGTGCGCGTTACTCCTACTCACAAGGAACAGAAATGTCATATTTAATTCTGCATTTAATGTATGTTTTAACATGTTGTTATATGCAATGTACCCCTGTATGATGTAACAGCAGGCCTAGTTGGGTGTAGTTAGACATCCCAGACACTAGAGGGAGATAGGGAGCCCCTAGTATAAATGTCCAGGCCTAGACAGGGAGAGTTAGTGCAGAGCCAGGAGTCTGAGAAGACACAGGTTAAGAAGCCTGCTCCTGACATGCAGCTGGATAGCCCTGGCTGCTAGTGATGTCCAGGAGGCTGTTGAGAAGCTCCAGCCCGCCTGAGAACAAGAGAGCCTAAGTTAGCTCTGAAGAGATACCCCAGTTGAAGGAACCAGCCTCCTGGGAGAAACCTACAGTTATCCACCTGATAGGAGGAGGCGACCCAGGGTAAGCAAAGTGACCCTGAAAGGCAGAGAACCTTTAGACAGTGCAGCAAGAAGTATAATACCTGAGGAAGGAAGTAACCAAGGATTTAAGCCAACCATTTAGGCATCCGGGCCTTGGGAGATATAAAGCCAGAGCAGGAGTTCTAGAAAGGACACTGTACATTGATTCTGAGGAAAGGTACAACCTGCTGCTGAGTGCTTGTGGAATTTACCCTCAGTGTATCTTGTATGACTATTGCCTGCCATATTGTGAATAAGCCCCTTTGTGGAACTGTGTATGAAAGACTGTACGACTACCTGCTGTACAAAGTTGGATTGTTCAGTAAAGTTATGTTTTGGTTCACTATATACTTGTGTACCTTCATCATTCCAACCACCAACCGGCGTGCCACCGTCCAAAGGCACTGGCGTCACGAATACCACAGGGACCTTGCCCCAGGCACACAAAATACCTGTAACATCCAGGGCACCTCAACTACCATCAGGCCTGGTCCCTATCTACAGAGCGTGCCCCAGAAGAACTGTGTCTACCTCTCTTTCACTGCCACGCGCCTGCCCAGGGTTCTTCAAATATAGTGAGTACCCTCGATTGCCCATAACTGTGACCTCACTTCGTCATACCCTGCAGGTCTGGCGTGTTGCATAAATTGACGTGACGAACAGGATCCGAATATTCCTGCGCCATAGCGGATTTAAAAACTGTGTGCTGAAAATTGTCTTAAAGTGACATGCCCCGATTGTTTTATTGAAAATTGCTGGGCCAAAGTGAACTGTAATAATTGCGGTGTGAAAATAGCATTGTGGGGACTGTTTTCTACTTATTTAAGCCACCGCTTGCTGTCAATGAATAGACAGCTATTTTGCTCAAAGATGGCTGCTTAGCTTGATTGAAATTGTTTGCTGCGTCATCTTCATCCTAAATTGGCGGTAAAAATTGGCGCCTTCTGCTAAAAGTGCGGGAAGGCTGTATGCTGGCGCCACCGCCCTGTCTGGACATTTGCATGTCTGCTGTAATGGACTCCGCCTCCCCCATACTGGAGTACCTGGGGGGCGGCCTCCCAGTGCAATGGGAGGATCTGTCTGAACTTATTGGCGCCACCCTGTCGCTCTCCAGAGAAGGATCGAGCATGTTGAGGAGTGAGGACTTTCCTGCTGATATGTCCGCGCCTGACTTATTAACCTTGAATGTGACTGGTGTTGAGCAAGAGGATGCTCCACCGGCCTACTCTCCGGGACCGGAGAGACCCGCCTGCCCGCCACCGAGGACGCAACCGGAGACCTACTACGGCTCCTGGAGAGACTTCTTCCAGCCCTCGTTCAAGTGGTCAGCTCTAATGGCAGAGATCCGGGAGGCCGCAATAAAGAAAACGACTAAAACCAAAATTTACCACGAGGAACTGGCAAAGACCGTTCACGAGTGCCACACTGACACCCAACCCCGCCTGGAAAGGAGAACGGGGTTGGTTGTGGCCTTTGACAAGGACTGAGGCTTCGGTTTCATTAAAGACTACCTGACTGGAAGAGACTTGTATGTCAACAGGAGGTCCGTCAAGCGGAGCTACCTCCCAGAATGTCTACATAACCTCCGCGAGGGAGAGGAGGTTGAATTTACCCCTGCTGAGGGCCTGCGAGGCCCCTACGCCACTGCCGTGTCCCGTCCGAAAAAGAAATCGGAGGACTGGGACCGTGATGAGGACTACTCTGGCTGCGAGTACGAACCTGTGTACTCTCCGGAGGACAACTCTGGCTGCGAGCGTGAATCTGAGTGCTCTCCAGGACCGGCCCATCATGCCTTCCAGGAACGGGGCTCTTTCATTGGCCCAAATGTGTTCTGGCAGCCAACAGTGGTGGAAAAGAGGGTTAGCCCATGGCCCTCACCTGAGTTGCCTCGCAGGGAGAAAACTGTCCGTGAGCTTCAGGATGCCGAGAGATTCCGAGCTACCCTGGAAAATATCCGCAGAGGGAGGAAAGCGGACGCCTCACCTGAGCCTGCAGCGGCTGCGCAGGACGAATCACCCACCTTCCAAGTGCCGACGGCGACAGCGGAGACCAGCGATCCCAACTCTGAAAGCCTGGACGACCAGATTGTGCGGCTGGAGTTAAAGCTACGGGAGCTGCGCCAGACTGCCTCCGCCAGGATCCGGACTCCACCTGACCTACAAGAAAGAGGACGTAAGGACTCGGACGTCTCCGGGTCTAAGGTGAGAGTACCTGTCCCTGCCACTCGTCCTTCCTTCGTACCGGCACCTGCGGTGGGATCCTCATACGCTGTGCACCGGCGCACAGAGCCAGTCGTTCCAGAACCCACCGGACCGCTTGCAGCAGCGGTACCCAGGCCAGTGCAGCAGCCCACGTTTGTTATGCCTGCTCCGGTGAGGTCAGCGACTTTGATTACCCCTAGGCCTATGGGGCCTATACCTATTAGGGGTCCGTTTATGTTACAGTTGCCCCCAATACCGTGTTGTGGGCACATCCATCTGTGGAATCTCAGTACAGGCCCAATATACAAATGGAGCCAGGGAGCACCACTGAAATGCAAAGTGGATATGACTTGCCCCTGTGAATTGGCCTGCTAGGCCCTTGATGATGGATTTATTTTGCCAAGGGATCCTAAAGAAGAGTTAACCCTTTCAGGACAGGAGTCCTTCGTTGTTTTGGCCCTCTGTTGCTGCTGCCAGTTACCCACGGCTCAGTGGAGGCGGCAAGCCACTGAAATACCACGTGCAGCAAGGCCATCTTGTTTACAGGACCTCCTGCCTGCTTTCTCAGAGTGAAAACCCAGTTGTGCCTGTTTTCATAAGTTGCACTCTTAACCCTTTAACCCCCTTTTCAGGTTGATTAAGGGTATTACAGCACTTGTGTTATATATGCCATTTGAATAATGTGGACTATTTTATGTGCTGCTATTTTATTATGCAACTTGAATTTAAAAGAATATGGGCCCAGGGATGGACTCAAATGCACATGAGCCTCTGAGATTTTGCTACTATTTTAAAGTATTGTGCCCAGAGATGGACTCCACCTCGTGCGAGCCTCTGTGATTCTTGCTATGCTGTCTAAGATCCTATATCTTTACTTAGCTGTGGATTAAACAAAAAGAAAAGAACCTGGGTACGGACTCATTTTAAATGCTTTGAGCCTCCAAGAATTGTTATTTAATGTTTTTACATTTTCCATGGACTACAACTGTTCTATCAAGGACAATTTGCACTTAAGAGTATTATATGGACTATCCTGGTATTTACTGTTACGCTGTGCCAGGTCAGCGCCCCTGTTCCCATTGTTTTATCCTGAGAGAAGAGAACGACGCCCCTTTTCACCATTACTTGCTCCTGATCCAGTGGAACTGCCTGATATATGTATACATATAATGTATATTTAGCAAATGTAGATGTGTTTTCCTGCTTTGCTTTATCTTCCCTATTACAGGTGCAGTATCCAGCTGTGCAGGGACCCTCCATGTTGCGCCGAGGACGGGCAACGTTATAGCGTGGGGGTATGTAGTGTCCCACTAGGTATGGATGGGCACTACACAAGGGTAAATTGGTGTGCGCGTTACTCCTACTCACAAGGAACAGAAATGTCATATTTAATTCTGCATTTAATGTATGTTTTAACATGTTGTTATATGCAATGTACCCCTGTATGATGTAACAGCCGGCCTAGTTGGGTGTAGTTAGACATCCCAGACACTAGAGGGAGATAGGGAGCCCCTAGTATAAATGTCCAGGCCTAGACAGGGAGAGTTAGTGCAGAGCCAGGAGTCTGAGAAGACACAGGTTAAGAAGCCTGCTCCTGACATGCAGCTGGATAGCCCTGGCTGCTAGTGATGTCCAGGAGGCTGTTGAGAAGCTCCAGCCCGCCTGAGAACAAGAGAGCCTAAGTTAGCTCTGAAGAGATACCCCAGTTGAAGGAACCAGCCTCCTGGGAGAAACCTACAGTTATCCACCTGATAGGAGGAGGCGACCCAGGGTAAGCAAAGTGACCCTGAAGGGCAGAGAACCTTTAGACAGTGCAGCAAGAAGTATAATACCTGAGGAAGGAAGTAACCAAGGATTTAAGCCAACCATTTAGGCATCCGGGCCTTGGGAGATATAAAGCCAGAGCAGGAGTTCTAGAAAGGACACTGTACATTGATTCTGAGGAAAGGTACAACCTGCTGCTGAGTGCTTGTGGAATTTACCCTCAGTGTATCTTGCATGACTATTGCCTGCCATATTGTGAATAAGCCCCTTTGTGGAACTGTGTATGAAAGACTGTACGACTACCTGCTGTACAAAGTTGGATTGTTCAGTAAAGTTACGTTTTGGTTCACTATATACTTGTGTACCTTCATCATTCCAACCACCAACCGGCGTGCCACCGTCCAAAGGCACTGGCGTCACGAATACCACAGGGACCTTGCCCCAGGCACACAAAATACCTGTAACATCCAGGGCACCTCAACTACCATCAGGCCTGGTCCCTATCTACAGAGCGTGCCCCAGAGGAACTGTGTCTACCTCTCCTTCACTGCCACGCGCCTGCCCAGGGTTCTTCAAATATAGTGAGTACCCTCGATTGCCCATAACTGTGACCTCACTTCGTCATACCCTGCAGGTCTGGCGTGTTGCAGGAGTACTTATGAGATTCAGAAAGGAGCCAGTTGCTATTGCTGCAGACATTGAACAAATGTTTCATTGCTTTATCGTACAGCAAGACCACAGGAATTAACCTGTTTCTTTGGCACAGAGACAATGACACCAGCAAGGAAATGGTTGAATACCGCATGAAGGTGCACATGTTTGGTAACAGTCCTTCACCTGCTGTTGCTACATTTGGCCTATGTAGGGCTGCCTCTGATGGTGAGTCAGAGTTTGGGAAAGATGCACAAAACTTAATTGAAAGAGACTTCTACGTGGACGATGCACTCAAATCCTTGCCCACAGTGTAGGAAGCCATAGATCTGCTCAAAAGGACACAAGGTCCATAAGGGCCTTCATTTGGGTCGAGCATCGTCCAGTGTCTTGACGGACAGCCAATTGGATCCTCCGGCTCAGTGCTGATGACATTTATTTGGGTCTTCCACTTTACTTTTTTGTTCCATAACCCTCAGGATCATTTAAGAAATTCCAAATGACTGTCTTGCTGCGTCCCACCTCAGCAGCGATGGCGCGCTGTGAGAGACCCTGCTTATGCAATTCAACAACCCGACCACTTTTTAAAAAGGAGGAGTTTTTTTGCCTTTGCCATCACAACGTGTGACTACCTGACAGAAAATGAAAATGATTCCACATCTTTGTACAGATTTGGCCTTTTAAAGGAATGTGGTCCTAAAATTTGGATCAGCTGAAAAACAGCCTGTTTCAGTTTAATCGTTATTTTCAATTAATTGAATGCTCAAAAAATGTTTTGTCTCACTCTCATTTCTTCTTGTTGCATGTTGAAGCTCTACTTGGAACCTTGTTAAGATCCAACAATGTAAAATATGATTTTTTGCCATTTTTCAAGTGGTCTTGAACTTTTGATCAGGACTGTGTGTATATATATATATATATATATATATATATATATGTATATAAATATATTTGTGGTCAGGGCGACGGCCCTTGAACGTACCACTCAGGGCTTACCGAAGGCTGGTTAATGCCGGGAGCCCGGAGCGAGGGTAGGCCTAAAAGGGGGCCTACCCCAACAGACCTGAAGAGAAAAGGGGAGGGAGGGAGGGGTACCTGGCTGCACGTCCCGTCTGTCACTCCCGCCAAGGCTTATAAAGGCAGAGGGGGCGCGGCCTCAGCCCCTCCCACAAATACAGGCTGCCCGGCAGCCTTAACCACATATATATAGTTACTGAGTAATCCATGCTTCATATCATCTTAAAGGCACATGGATCCAGAGGTATAGCATGGGGGTGCTTTGCCCCTAACGCCAAAATGGAAGGGCGCGGTTAAGCACTGTTAAACAAACATGTTATTACGCATTCCGCCAGCACCAGTCAGTAAATGCACTGGCAGAATGCACTCAGTGTGCGGCCCCACACTACGCGCTGGCTGGTTATGGCCTATAGCGGACATAAGCCTATAACAGCCTGTGGCCTATGAGAGCTCCAGGAGTGCGTGTACTAACCTGCCATCAGAATGTGTGCGCCTGGCTCTGTAGTATGCTGCGCTGGCTCCCTCTCTACAAGGTCTAAACTAGACTGAGCACAGGCGGAGCAAAAGCAGTAGCTCACAGTCTCCAAGTCCAAACACTACTGAGTGCAGCAAGGTTTTTTTTATTAAAGGGCCACACCTGGCAGAGCTGCACAGAGGGGGAATTTTAGTGAGCTAGTGCCCATAGTCCAGCCATGGGAGTTTTACATTATATGTATCAGTAGGGTTGGCAGGGGGGCACATGGGGCCTAAATAGGGATAGTGACTGGCTTCATTAAAGGGGATTATTACTGTGGGGGCTTAAGTGCAGTCTGAACTGCAAGTAGTGTTGGTAAAATTTCCATGAGCCTGCTGTGCAGACTGCACTTAGGCCCCCCAAAGCAATAATCCTCGTTATTAAAGGGCCTTTCCAGTTGTTACAATCCCCAACTACAAGATAGAGGATAACTACAGTATTAGTTTGGTGATTTAGTCCTAGAGATTGCCGAGTATGGAACTCTCCCATCTCTGGAACTCCAATAGAAATAAATTGAGTGGTAATGCACATGCCCAACTTGCCGCTCCATTAATTTCGGGGGGGGGGGACTGCAAGGAGTACGGGGTCCCTATTCTTGTGATCAGTGTTAACCAATGTGTACATAAGATGACTATATGACACTTAGTAATGTAGCCTTTATTGAAGCTCTGTGCCATTTTCTGTTTCCTAAGGTATGCTCCCCTTGTTTGTAAAGTCTTTTGTGCTGTCTACATGAAAAACGTGTCCATAAAATGGCAATTTATGGAGGGTCATTTGACCAATAAAATTACCTCCATGTGATGTCTTATCTATTCAATACTCTGCACCTGCCATCTGCGCTTGCTCTGTTGAGAGTTTAGTGTAGGTGCAGTATGTTTAAATAGAGGAGACATTTCATGGAGGTGATTTGCCTTGCTCCATCAGCAGCCATTTTATGGATAGGACCTCTATGCAGACAGCACAGATGATTGCATTCAACCTCTCCAACCCCTTTAAGCTATTCTCAATCCCTATTTAGACCCCATGCTCCTGGCCAGCCCCACTGAGAGTCCACCTGCACATTTTACTTGTGTTACAGTAGGTCTGGTTGGGGGCATGGAGCCTAATTGGGGATTGGGAATGGTAATGTCTTGGTATAGGGTGGGGTGTGATTCTATAAAAGGGGCGCCTGTTCATAGGTTAGGTGATGCAATAGTTGGCTTGTTCTAGGCTCCATACCACTGCATGGAGCAACACATTTGGATGGAAGTTACATGGCACACTCGAGTAGGAGGAGATATAACTGCATATAATAAATATATGGTACCATATATATTAGTGCTGTATTCATCAGTAATTTAGTATGTTATTGTCACATCACAGTTTAACAGTCCAACATAAATGGAGTCGCCATCACAACAGGGTCAAATGGTAATCGGGGGCTGATTGGCCATAGACTTTAGAGGGAAATTTCACAGTGTGCCTATGCCCAGGGGGTTGCCTGAGCCCTCCTCACGGCCAGGCAGTGGAAGTTTTTGGGGATGTATTTTGTGATGGACTGTGGTATTTGGCTCTGTTGGGGTGGTATAATGTACCACAATACAGTATTGTTGGTCCTGCCTTCCATCAATTTGACCCGACTACAAAACGGGGCCACTTTTAGTATTTTTTCCAGGGCCACTTTAAGTTCCCAATCCGTCCCTGATGGTAACCCACAGCAGCAAGTCAACTGCAAAGGACATTTATTATGCATTTTACAGCACTATTGTGACTCACAAATTATGGTGAACATCATGTTTGCAAATTTTTACACCCCTTGCCACTTTTCAAATGTGGTAGTAAAAGTGGGTGGGCTTAACAGGAGGCGGTGTGTCCTTCCACAGCCCAACAGATTTGCTGCTTACATGGTTGCAGTACACATAAATATGTATGTTCACATGTGTACTGCATCAACATGGCAGTGGTATACAGTACATATACGGTATACTAACCCTCAGCAGCTACAGTCTTCAGGGTCTTCCACCTGTAAGGATCTAAGCAGAGATAAATGGTAATAAATGAAGTTCCAGCACTGCAAAGTAATTTTTGTGTCGCTTGCCTCTTTATTCGTGGAAGCAAAATTACAGCGTGTGGATCAAACCTCACACTCCAACACCAGTTGATGCGTTTCAGACACTTAGTCCTTAGTGATAACAGTTATGGACTCTTTTACCTGTTCTGTGCACCAGGGGTTGATTGAATCTACAAAAGGTGAGCTGGAATTTTACTATGGACAGAGATAAAAGGCTCTGTCGTGTATCCAGCACCTGCACCCCTTCTTTCCGAATATAGGAATATAGGAATGCATGCTAACTCTGGATCCCCCGAATGTAATTTACTGACCTGGCTAATTTGCAATGAAACAATTTCAGAGAAATACTGTAATGTACTAGATCCAGTAGCATCCAGCAGCTTCCAGGATGCCATTAGTTTTTGTACCATGAACTATAAAGAAGTTATTAAAGCATAGAAATGAAGACATACAGAAAGTCATTTAGTAATCATTGTGCAAATTAACTTCATAAACCTTGTGTCAAACAGCAGTTTTGTTCTGTGCCTTCCCTGTCTCTCTTTTGTTCTGTTTTGATGGGCTTTTGTTCCTGTCTCTTAACTAAATGGCCATATAATAATGTAAAATAAAGCTTACAGTTTCATTAACTTTCTCATAATTGTTTTTCAATATTGCTTTCAAGCCAGGCAAAATGTATTTTTCCTTGGCAAATCAATGTTCAGATGTATAACCCATTCCTTGCCTTGTGTAATAGCTTTTTTGGTTTTACTATAAGGTCATCTGAATTTTATATATGCAGCCTGGATAACATTATATTAAATTATTACACTTTATCTTATTTAAAGCGGGTTTCCAAAGTATAAACATTTAAGACGTCCAGGAAGTCATATTGATGAGGATCTGTTATCAAGCAATGACAAGGTCGCTGTTCTCATCTCATTGGGTATAAATTATACACATGAGGCCTGCTCTCCCATAGTGCAAAGACAAAAACTAGCCCATTAATACTGGCATAGGGAGTTTGTTAAATGTGTCCCTGTTGTGTAAACACTAAGTTAGTAATTCAAGGGAATCTGTCACCACAGTAGACCCGTTATAACTGTTTGCATGGCACTATAACTCTGCTACAGCCATGTGTAAATATGCCTTCATGTCCAAATCCATGTTCTCTAACCTCCCAAAACATGTTTGTATAGATATACTGTATATGGCTAATTTGCTAATTATCTAGTTGAAAAGAGCCCAAGGGGCGGTACTTATCTTTTGTGGAGCCCAGCCATGCCCATTAGCAGTGAGCCCTGCTTCTCCCCACTCTTCTTCTTTCCTCCTCCTAGTACCAGCCATGTCATCATGCTAAGAGGAGGTCTTTCTCCTTTCTCTTCATTTGCACCCCATTCCCTATTCTATATACTCATATATATATATAGTACTGCAGACAGTTATAACCACTATTACCTCATGTACCTCGCACAATAGCCATAATATATAACTGACCACACACAGTGTATTTAAAAAGTCTACACACCCTTGTTAAAATGTCAGGTTTTTGTGCTGCAAAAAAATGAGACAAAGATAAATAATTTTAGAAATTTTTCCACCTTTAATGTGACCTATAAACTGTACCAATATATTGAAAAACAAACTGAAATCTTTTAGGTGGAGGGAAGAAAATAAAGCAAAAAAATAAAATGTTAGGGATGAAGGGCAGGATGATATTTACATGAGGCTGCATGTTGGAGGTGGCTGGGGCAGGGTGATGTTATTTACATGGAACTGTGTGTTGGAGGTGGCTGGGGAGGGGATGATGTCATTTACATGGAACTGTATATTAGAGGGGCTGAAAGGAGGGAAGTGATGTTATTTACATGGGACTGTATTTTGGAGGGGCTGTAGATAGAGAGGGATGTTGTTTACATGAGACTGTATATTGGAGGGGGCTGGAAAGATGGTGTGATGTTATTTACATGGGACTCTACAGCGGGGGGAAATAGTGTTATTTTCATGGGACTGTATATTGGAGGGGCTGTAGGGAGGGGAGTGATGTTATTTACATGAGACTGTATTTTGAAGGGGGCTGGAGAGATGGTGTAATGTTATTTACATGGGACTGTATGGTGGAGGGAGGAATATAACTACAGGGGGCACTGCATGGGGCATTATAAATACTGGGGGCACTTTAGGGCGAGCATTATAACAGTAGGGGGCAGAATAAATACTGGGGGCACTTGAGGGCGAGCATTATAACAGTAGGGGGCAGTATACATACTGGGGGACTGTAGGGGCATTTTAAATCCAGGGGACATTATAGATGTTCTTATTACTACTGGGGGCACTATAGGAGTGACTTATAGATCCGCCTTATTTCTACTAAGAACACTATGGGAGCTTTATTACTACTGAGAGGTCTGTAGAGAACTTTATTGCCACTGGGGTCCCTATTTCTACTGGGGGCTCTATGAGAGCTTATTAATACTGGAGGGCTCTTCTACTAATGGAGGCACTCTTGGGGGGCATTACCACTGTTCAGAGCACTGTTGGGGGCAGTATTACTAATAAGGGCACTCTAGAAGGGAATTACTATTGTTAGGACTTTGAGGAGCACTATTACTATAGGGGGACTATGTGTATGGCAGTCATTTTTCTTCAGAATTGTATGTGGGGGTATTGTGGAGCACAGCGAGCAGCAGGATAACACTGTTGGGACTCCAGTTTGGGTATGATGAGTGTGTCACACTCTGCAGAGACAAGGTGTTGCTGAAAGAAGTTGTCCGGACTGAATGGAGAAGATGATGACAGAGAAGATCTACATCGGAGGAGGCCCTGGATGTGAGAGGTACAGTATTTGCTGCTGTATAGCAAATACAACACAATGCAGTGTGCGGTGGAAGAGTTAACTTAGTGAATTGGGCCATATTCATTGGGGCTTGGGCCCTGGATCTTTTGAGACCCTTGCAACACCTCTGCCTGGGGGTACTACAATATTGTATATAGTTATTGTTTTATATTATGTATTGTGTTGTATTTTGCATGTTTTGGCCATTTGTACCAGTAAGTATGTGGATGGTAATGTTTGGCAAAGAGCCCGGCTAACCACCTTTTTCCTCCCCTCTTGATAGGAGTGGGTTGGTGGAGAGGAGTGTAGAAGGACACTACAGAGCTCCTGCTCCTAAGACAAGTTCTCCACAGAGAACAACTTGATTGAGTCTCAAGTAAATCCCTGAAAAGACAGTGCAGTGAACAGCTACAACGAGCATTAAAGACACTGCTGTAAAGTGAGAGACTACAGCTAAGACACCCATCACCCAGACTACTTATAGGCCAGTACAATACTAGTGCTATACTATAGCCATCCAACCTGCCTCCATATTCCTTACTGGTGCCAGAAAATTGCTATTGAAATTAGCTGATATTGAATGCATCTAAAGTTCCTTTTTGCACTTAGTAAAAGAGACTTTTATACATTTATTTCCGTCCACATTCTTCAATACTACATTTCTACTGAACTGATCCCCAAGGAGCAATGCCCTTCAGGTGTACACTGTGACACAACACTTCATCAGCGCCACTAACCCATTCTCTGCACCGGCTCCTCCGGGGTCAATGCAGCTGTGTGAAACACCTACCAAACTCCTTCAACAAAGTACAGTGGATTTTCTACACTAAAAGCAGCCTCATCGTTGCATGCACCAACACCTGTATTGCTGCAGTATTGTATTGTCTGCCACTATTCAGGACCCCTCCCTTGCACACCAAAGCCCACCAACATCAAGAGAACCTCAACCACCACCAGGCAAGGGTGTGCCCCAAGGGAATGAGAAGGTGCACCCTTTCCATCGCTGCACGATCCCAGTAATGAGGACTGCAACCATAAGTACTACTTCCACCATCACTTCCACTACCAACACTTCTGTCCTCTACAGCATTCCATTGCCGTTGCACTCATACAACATTTTCACTGCATCTATACAAAAAACCTAAACAATATAAATCATCTATATCAGAGATGAGCGAATTTCCTGAAATTCTTTATGGTTCCGTTTCTATCAACTTAGCCGTCAGATTTGATTTGGTCCAAATACATTCGACCCAAATCAAAAATGTCCCAATTGCCCTGAAAGTCGTGTATGAATCTGTAAAGTTTCCTAGGACTGTATCCAACCCCTTTTAGGTCCTTAACACCCTGACAACATTAGCGATGTCAAAGGGAAATTTCCAAGTGGGCCGATGCCCAGGGGGCCGCTAAAGCCCATCCTCTCTGCCGCTGGCTGGATACATAATGAACTCTCAGATGTGAGCATCAGGTGCTCATGGATCTGGACAGTGACTACACATGCCCTCCTGAATTTGACTGCTGTGGAACCACATGTCAGCCCCTAGCCCCCTGCTCCATATCTTAATCAGAGACAACTGGTGGAAGAGGACAGAAAATGGCATCTATTGAGGGACACCACAAAGGGGCAATATATTATGCTGCATTGTGATATATGGTTCTGATGGGATGGTATTTTGCGCTATTGTATTGCTCACCCCGCCTACTTCTGTTGCCTCTCCTTCTATCAATTTGGACTTACAGCATGGGCCACTTTTATGTTTTTTTCTAGGGCCATTTTAAGTTCCCAGTCCTTCCATGCCTCTAGTGATCAGATGCCCTCAGAATAGGAGACTTCTTGCTGCTGCGAGAACCTCTTTGGCTGCATTATCATCAGGAAATCGTTTCCCATGCAGAAATGTCTTCAGGTTCCAAAAGAGAAATTAATCACGGAGTGCCAGGTCTGGACTGTAGGGTGGATGGTTAAGCTCCATTCCCTGATAGCAGCTTGTTACTTGCCAGACTGGTGCATTGTCATGAAGCAGCAACACACCTGCTGACAACTACCCACAGCGTTTCTGTTTGATTGCCTCATGTAATGCCTTCATTGTTGAAGCATAGGTATCTCCAGTTATTGTGAGGCATGAATTCTAGTAATAAAATGCCTTCTGTATCGCAAAAAAACTGTTGCCATGATCTTCGCAGCTGACTGCTGTACACCAAATTTCTTTGGAGCTGGTGACCCTTTGTGCTTTCATTGCATAGACTCTTGTTTAGTCTCAGGGTCATGATGGTTGACCTATGTTTCATTACCCGTAATATTTTGGGAATAGAAGTCTCCTGGGATTTCTCTAACCATGTCTAAATTCTCTTTGCTAAATTGCTTAAACAAGTTTTTTGCTCAGGCGACAACATTCGTGGCATCCACCGGGAACTGACCTTTTGACATCATCAAAACCTCATGAATGATACTGGAAACTGTGCCAACTGAAAAGCCTAATTCATGAGCTATAATACTGGCTTTAAGCCGACAACCTTTTAAAATCATGGTCTCCACTTTAGGGAACATTTCCTCTGAAGATGCTTCAACAGGCCGTCCTGAAAGGGAGTCAACTTCAATTGATTACCTACCCCATTTAAACTACTTGGCCCAAAACTTTACTTGGTAATAGGAAGATGCATTATCACTATATACAGCAATCATTCTTTCATGGATTTCTTTAGGGTGATTTTCATTCTTTGTAGGGAATTTAATCGTGAACGAAGCTCCAAATCCCTCACTTTCTTTGTAGACATGCACTGTACTGCAACTGTGTGTCTTGCATGTCCAGACATGTCTTATCCTGCACAGACAAGCTCACCTTTCTAAACCTGACAGAACATGCTGGGGTAGATAACCTATTGAGCACCCCTCATATATGTACAAGTGAGTCTCAGCAAGGAGGGACCTTGCAATCTACTTTAGAGGAATTCACTGTAAAAAATAAACATATTTTTGTATAAATAAAATCATTAATTACTTTTAATTTGCAAGAGGATTAGTTTTGTTTAGGGTTAATAAAAAAATCCCCACTGTCATGTTATCCTGTCAGAAGCTCATCCTAGAATGTAGAAAACGTACAAAAGGTTGGCTTTAGGAAGAAGCGCGAGACCTGCGTGGGAGCACTATACCTCCTTCCTGTTTTGGCTGACTGTCAGCATTACCTTAACAGCTTAAACCTGAGCATGTGCATTTGGCTCAATCAACCTGACAGGAATTTGGAGGCTGTAGGATCAGCAGATAATTGTGGAACAGCCCAAGAGAGACTATGTGACCTTTTACAATCAGCTGCTGAGATTCAGCCTCTGTCTCTGCCTCTAAAAACCTGTCAGGATGTTGGTACAATATTTCAACATTTGGGGCTCCACTTTCAGTTTTGCCCAGGAAAGGTTAAGATTCCCAGCAGTACAGTATGGAACATAATGGATTAGGAAGGAGATATGCGGCTATGCAGGGGTAGTAGTAGCGGCTGCAAGAGTAGTAGTATCTTCAGCAGAAGCAGCAGTACAGTATGAAACATGGTGGACAGGCAGACATTGTCAGTGACTGTCAGTGATAAATAGCCAGTCCCTACTGTTAGTGACATTAGCCAGAGGTGTGTGAAAATCCTAATAGATCTGTGCCTGATTAATTTTTATAAATATAATGTTTTCCACTATTGTAAAGGACATTTTTGTTTGCAACATTTCTGCCACCACCTGAGCTATCCCTAGTTCTGATAGCTTTTGAGCCTACACCGACAGAAGCAGCAGGAATACATGGTTCCAAGTAGCAGATCTGCCCATAAAACATGCTTTTATGTTTTGGCCGTACATCCTCTCCATTCTTTATCACCACCAACATGATCTGAATTTATTTAACCCCTTTTATCCCAGGCTAATTTTCAGCTTCCTGCCCAGGCCTTTTTGCAAATCTGAAATGTGTCACCTTATTTGGTAATAACTTTGGAACAGTTTTACTTATCTAACAGATTCTAAGACTGTTTTCTGGTGACACATTGTACATGAAGCTAGCGGTAAATTTGGGTCAATATTCAAAATTAACATTTTTTGTAAAAAATTCAGAATTTTCTAGATTAGAATTTCTCTACTTTTAAGACAGATAGTAATATCTTATATAATAGTTATCAGTCAATATTTCCCATATGTCTACTTTTATGTTTGCATCATTTTGTAAATGTCATTTTATTTTTTTTAGATGCTAGAAGGCTTAGAATTTTAGAAGCAATTTTTCTAATTTTCAAGAAAATTCCCCAAACCATTTTTAAGCACCATGTACGGCTTATATAATAGAAACCATCCATAAATGACCCCATTTTAGAAACTACACCCCTCATATTATCCAAAACTGATGTTTAAAACTTTGTTAACCCTTGTTCAACAAGAATAATGGAAAATGGAGGTGAAATTTCATTTTTTTGCTGATTTTTTTTATGTTAATCCATTTTTTTTCTTGCAACACAGCAAGGGTGAACAGCAAAATAATCCTCAATATTTATTTCCCTGATTCAGCAGTTTACAGAAAGACCCCATATGTGGTTGTAAACTGTTCTATGGGAACATAGCAGTTTTCAGGAGGGAAGGTGCGCCATATGGTTTTTGAATCCCCAAAAAGTGACCCCATTTTGTCAGCACTGACCACGGCATAGAAGGGGTTAATGTGCCAGCATCTATGTATTCCCCAATACTGACATATACAGCAGGAGCTTGACTGTCAGGAACAGCCAGACCCCTGCTGCTGATCGAGTAGGAGCAGTTCCTACACCCTAGGGTGGCAAGTCCTGACTCCTGTCAGTGTGAATAGACCCTGGAAGGGTCTTCGGAAGGAAGAAACAACTTGCCTACAGGACAGGAAACCGGTGCATCTCCCTGGGCCCCCCACACCTTTGCCTTAAGGTTGCACATTACCACCCCTTTAAGCAAAATCGGACCAGGATCTTCCTAATCACAGGAAAGCTATGCGACAAAGCATCTGCCTTGACGTTCTTAATCCCAGGGGCGATAGGTGACAACGAAATTAAATCTGGTTAAAAACATCTATCATCTGGCCTGCCTTGGGTTCAGACGTTTAGCCGACTCCAGGTAAGCCAGATTTTTGTGATTGGTAATCACTGTAATCGGTTGAATCGCTCCTTCCAACCAATGATGCCACTCTTCAAACTTAATGGCCAGCAGCTCTCTATTATCCACGTCATAATTCCTCTCTGCAGCCGAGAGTTTCTTAGAGAAGAAAGCACATGGGCGCCAATTACTAGGTGAAGGACCCTGTGACAAAACTGTTCCTACCCCTACCTCGGATGCGTCAACTTCCACAACAAATGGTTGTAACACATCAGGTTGCACCAGTATAGGAGCAGAAGCAAAACACTCCTTCACCGCAGAAAAGGCTTGTAATGCACATCAGACCAGACAGAGACATCAGAACCTTTCTTAGTCATGTCCATCAAAGGTTTGACTGCAGTTGAGTAGTTCAAAATAAACTTACAGTAGTAGTCAGTGAACCCCAAAAATCGCATAAGCGGTTTCAGATTTTCGGGTCGATCCCAGTCTAACACAGCACGGACCTTTTCAGGATCCATACAAAAACCTGAAGATGAGAGTAGGTAACCCAGGAATTGCCCTTCTGGAACTGCAAATACACCCTTTTCCATCTTAGCATACAATTTATTCTCTGCTAGGCTCTGTAATACTTGTCTAATGAGATCCTGATGCGTCTCCATGTCAGGAGAATAAATTAAAATATCATCCAGGTACACCACCACAAACCTTCCTACCAGATGATGAAATATGTAATTGATGAAATGTTGAAAAACCGCAGGGGCATTGGTTAACCCAAAAGTAGAGTTGAGCGAACACCTGGATGTTCGGGTTCGAGAAGTTCGGCCGAACTTCCCGAAAATGTTCGGGTTCGGGATCCGAACCCGATCCGAACTTCGTCCCGAACCCGAACCCCATTGAAGTCAATGGGGACCCGAACTTTTTGGCACTAAAAAGGCTGTAAAACAGCCCAGGAAAGGGCTAGAGGGCTGCAAAAGGCAGCAACATGTAGGTAAATCCCCTGCAAACAAATGTGGATAGGGAAATGAATTAAAATAAAAATTAAATAAATAAAAATTAACCAAAATCAATTGGAGAGAGGTCCCATAGCAGAGAATCTGGCTTCCCGTCACCCACCACTGGAACAGTCCATTCTCAGATATTTAGGCCCCGGAACCCAGGCAGAGGAGAGAGGTCCCGTAACAGACAATCTGGCTTCATGTCAGCAGAGAATTAGTCTGCATGTCATAGCAGAGAATGAGGCTTCACGTCAGCCACCACTGCAACAGTCCATTGGCATATATTTAGGCCCAGCACCCAGGCAGAGGAGAGAGGTCCCGTAACAGACAATCTGGCTTCATGTCAGCAGAGAATCAGTCTTCATGTCATAGCAGAGAATCAGGCTTCACGTCAGCCACCACTGCAACAGTCCATTGTCATAAATTTAGGCCCAGCACCCAGGCAGAGGAGAGAGGTCCCGTAACAGACAATCTGGCTTCATGTCAGCAGAGAATCAGTCTTCATGTCATAGCAGAGAATCAGGCTTCACGTCACCCACCACTGTAAGAGTCCATTTTCATAAATTTAGGCCCAGCACCCAGGCAGAGGAGAGAGGTCCCGTAACAGAGGATCTGGCTTCATGTCAGCAGAGAATTAGTCTGCATGTCATAGCAGAGAATGAGGCTTCACGTCAGCCACCACTGCAACAGTCCATTGGCATATATTTAGGCCCAGCACCCAGGCAGAGGAGAGAGGTCCCGTAACAGACAATCTGGCTTCATGTCAGCAGAGAATCAGTCTTCATGTCATAGCAGAGAATCAGGCATCACGTCACCCACCACTGCAACAGTCCATTGGCATATATTTAGGCCCAGCACCCAGGCAGAGGAGAGAGGTCCCGTAACAGACAATCTGGCTTCATGTCAGCAGAGAATCAGTCTTTATGTCATAGCAGAGAATCAGGCTTCACGTCACCCACCACTGTAAGAGTCCATTTTCATAAATTTAGGCCCAGCACCCAGGCAGAGGAGAGAGGTCCCGTAACAGAGGATCTGGCTTCATGTCAGCAGAGAATTAGTCTGCATGTCATAGCAGAGAATGAGGCTTCACGTCAGCCACCACTGCAACAGTCCATTGGCATATATTTAGGCCCAGCACCCAGGCAGAGGAGAGAGGTCCCGTAACAGACAATCTGGCTTCATGTCAGCAGAGAATCAGTCTGCATGTCATAGCAGAGAATGAGGCTTCACGTCACCCACCACTGCAACAGTCCATTGTCATAAATTTAGGCCCAGCACCCAGGCAGAGGAGAGAGGTCCCGTAACAGAGGATCTGGCTTCATGTCAGCAGAGAATCAGTCTGCATGTCATAGCAGAGAATCAGGCTTCACGTCACCCAACATTGGAACAGTCCATTGGCATATATTTAGGCCCCGGCACCCAGACAGAGGAGAGGTTCATTCAACTTTGGGTAGCCTCGCAATATAATGGTAAAATGAAAATAAAAATAGGATTGAATGAGGAAGTGCCCTGGAGTCCAATAATATATGGTTAAGGGGAGGTAGTTAATGTCTAATCTGGACAAGGGACGGACAGATCCTGTGGGATCCATGCCTGGTTCATTTTTATGAACGTCAGCTTGTCCACATTGGCTGTAGACAGGCGGCTGCGTTTGTCTGTAATGACGCCCCCTGCCGTGCTGAATACACGTTCAGACAAAACGCTGGCCGCCGGGCAGGCCAGCACCTCCAAGGCATAAAAGGCTAGCTCTGGCCACGTGGACAATTTAGAGACCCAGAAGTTGAATGGGGCCGAACCATCAGTCAGTACGTGGAGGGGTGTGCACATGTACTGTTCCACCATGTTAGTGAAATGTTGCCTCCTGCTAACACGTTGCGTATCAGGTGGTGGTGCAGTTAGCTGTGGCGTGTTGACAAAAGTTTTCCACATCTCTGCCATGCTAACCCTGCCCTCAGAGGAGCTGGCATTGACACAGCTGCCTTGGCGACCTCTTGCTCCTCCTTTGCCTTGGCCTTGGGCTT
>NW_025334342.1:0-148702 GCF_014858855.1 Bufo gargarizans
CATCTCAAAGCTTGCCTTTCACTCTATGAACTTCAGTACGTCTCCTGAAAATACAGTAGGTTCCGGAACGGGAAGTCTAGTTAGGACTGTTCTCTGTGGTCATTGCTGGAAAATGGTTGTAACATTCTCCTGAGCATTGCCATGGCATCTAGGAATAGAATCATCCAGTTTTATTTTCTCACTTAGTTCTGAATTATGTTAGTCCCTTTCTTCTTCTTTTCCGGCAGAGATAGAGGGTAAATCCACACACCTTTTTCCTAACACTGGACTAGGCCTCTCAAGCGCATCATCAGAATGACTGGCAGAATTACTGATACTCAGTTACCATCACTGGATGACATCTTCACTGCTCGCTGCAGCAACAGGGCAAAAATTATCTGCGGGGATCCAACTCACCCCGGCCACAGCCTTTTCACTCCCCTACCCTCCGGTAGGCGTCTTAGAGCCCTACATGCCCGCACCACTAGGCTGAAGAACAGCTTTTACCCCAAAGCAATCAGTCTCCTAAATGTTTGGAGATTATTGCCCCTTCCTAGGATAGAAACTACCACAGACTGAAAGTGACTGCTGCATTCATGACCCCATGATGACTTCTTGTCTGCAATGGTGTCTAAATCCGTGTATATATACTCAGAAGCACTTCCTACTTTGCTCTTGCTATATATATGCTGTGAACTGTGAATAGTAATGCCTTCTAGTGCAATGTTTTGTTTTTTTCTAGTGTAATGCTTTAGTGTAAATGTCAGTTCTTGTTCCTCTGTCCATGGCATCTAGGATTGCTCCAAACAACTTTTTTATTGTATTGTACATTGTATTACATTGTATTGTACAGTGACAATAAAGGCATCTTATCTTATCTCTTTGTCTTTCTGTGCAGGGATGGAAGAATAATGACTCATTTCCTCACTAAGTGTTGGAGATTTCCTTCTATTCTCCTGGGCGTATGTAGGAAAGTAGGAGTCTGCTTCTTCACTTAGTACAGATTTGAACCTATAACTACTCTGACTCATATCCTCTTCGTGTACTCTGATTCTGGCTTCTATGATCTTAACTTCTTTTTGCCTTTCCAGACTTTTCAATTCAGCTTCCATTTGATGGCGCTGTGCATCCATTTAAGCTTCCATTTGATGGCGCTGTGCCTCCATTTTACAGCGCTGTGCCTCCATTTTACAGTGCTGTGCCTCGATGGCAGCTTCCATTTCAATTTCTGGTCTCTTGACAGCAAGCTGTTCAGCTAATTCCTTTCTTTTGGCTGAAGTATTTGAGGACTCTGATATGTGGGTGGCACTTCTGCTAGCGGAGGAAGTCACACTTGAGATTGTGGTTCCCCCTAAGTACCTAGCATTGTCTCTCATAAAAAGCTCATTCATTCCATTCCTTGCTTTAACTTAATCATAATTAGCTGCAGATGAAAGTTCTCTCATGAGCTTTACTAAATCTTTAGTGACCGCAGTACATGTGTCTTTGTTCCTTACAATATCCTGGGAAGGTGTCGTAAACGACCGCAGGTTTACATAAGCTCTGATTCAGATTCTTCTACCGTCTCTACCATATCACTCAAGTTCCCTTTTATACTTTCTCTCTTTAGCTTTTTATAAATGTCTTTAATGTATAATTTTCACTTCTCATGCATTCTGGCAAACTCTTTTCCTTTCAGTGCTGCTCCTTTCTGGCACGTGATGAACGTTTTAGTTTATCTGTTTGGGCTATATTTGTTTGAGGCAGGACTAATGCTTCATCAGACTCTTCTACCTCAGACAGGTTCCCTTGCTCTTCAAATTTTACCCTATCTATCTTTGTATCCTCTAACAGTAGCATGGTAATACTAGGCTCAGAAATTTTACTTTAAATGCTATAACAATCAATACAAATAATAAAATGCAATACTGACAAAATGCAGAAATAAATGACTTTCACTTTAAATGCAATACTGACAAAATGCAGAAATAAATAACTTTCACTTTAAATGCAATAATAAAAAAATGCAGAAATACATGACTTTCACTTTAAATGCAATAATTACAAAATGCAGAAATAAATGACTTTCACTTTAAATGCAATACTGACAAAGTGCAGAAATAAATGTCTTTCACTTTAAATACTTTAGAGTCCGTGTACTACAAACTGTCCTTTGTTTTTATTTAAAGTCTCTTATTTCTGAACACAAAAAATGTCTCTTTATGCCAAAGCCTATATGCAATGATAAGTAATAAAAGGAAAACTCTGACCTTATTCTGAAGAGCAGGAACAAATGACAGTGTTAAAGGAGACGTGTCTTTTCTTGATATGATGCGATGCTCTGTGCTGACTTCCAATGTGCTGGCTTGGGGCTTGGATAAGCTGCTTGCGATGTTCTGTACTGACTTGCGATGCTCTGTGATGACTTGCAATGCTCTGACTTGAATACGCTGCTTGCGATGTTCTGTGCTGACTTGCGATTCTTTGTGCTGACTTGCGATGTGCTGGCTTGGACACGCCGCTTGCGATGTTCTGTGCTGACTTGCGATTGTAACAGGGCGCCAAAGGCGCACTCAGCCTCCCATCAGCTGCAGACCTGCAGCTTAGCTTCGGGAGCGAGGATCTGTGTTCGGCCTCGTTCCCAGGGCAGCTTTTGCTAGCTGGGAGGTTCCCTGCTCCTAGGTGTCATGGTCTTACCTTCCACTGTTCTCCTTCGTTTGACATGTGCTGGCGGCCATCTTGGTTTCTGGGTTTTTTGTAGCCTCCCACCCTGAGGCTTCTCCTTCCCACTGGGAGGAGCTGGATGCCTAGCTCATATATATAGGAGGTCTGTGGCTTCAGTTCCTTGCTTGGTCCTCCTGTGTTCACATGCTTCTAATACTGCTGCTGCTTCTGGTTCCTGATCCTGGCCTCGTCTGACTACCCCGTTGGTTCCTGATCCTGGCTTCGTCTGACTACCCCGTTGGTTCCTGATCCTGGCTTCGTCTGACTACCCTGCTGGTTCCTGATCCAGGCTTCGTCTGACCACCCCCCTGGTTCCTGACCTCTGTCTACGCAAGACCCTGCTTCGGTTTAGCCATCCGTTTGGACTTTTGCTTACAGCTTGATTTTCAATAAAGCCTTCTCACTTCCACTTATCTCTTGTTGTACGTCTGGTTCATGGTTCCTTGACATTAGGACCAAGCCATGAATTCTGACGGTACAGGGCCATCCTCGCTACCTACGCTGGTTGCCAGACTTGATCAGCAGGATCACCTGTTGGGTCAGTTCGCTGTGGCGTTGCAAACCCTGCTTGAACGCACGGCTCATTTCGCTTCCGTTGCCGATGGGTCGGTTGTCGCTCCTGGGCCCGCTCCTACTGCCGCTCCGGTTGTTGCGCCAGAGCCTACCCCGACACCTGCTGCTGCGCCTGCGGTGTCTCGGGGTATGACCGGTTCTGCCCCCCTTCCACAGCGCTTTGGGGGAGAGCCAACTCAGTGCCGAGGTTTCCTTAACCAGGTGGGCATTTATTTCGAGTTGCTGCCACATGCCTTTCCTACTGAGAGATCAAAGGTGGGCTTCTTGATCTCGCTGCTCTCGGACAAGGCCTTGGCCTGGGCCAGCCCTTTATGGGAGAACAACAATCCGGTGGTTGCCGAGTTTTCCGGTTTTGTTGCTTCTCTTCGGAAGGTATTCGATGTGCCGGCTCGTGCTGCCTCTGCTGCGAAGCTCCTTATGTCCATCAGACAGGGTTCACGATCCGTAGCTGAATACGCCATTGAGTTTCGTACCCTGGCAGCAGAGGTGGGCTGGAATAATGAGGCTCTGGTCGCTGCTTTCTCTCATGCCTTGAAGGATGAGGTTGCAGCTAATGACCTACCAGTGGAGCTCGAGTCTCTTATTTCTTTCCTGATTTTGATTGACACCAGACTCAGGGAGAGACCTTCCTTTAAGGAGAGCCTGCGGAGGTCTTCTAACAGATTGGCGCCTACGTTTGCTGTCCCACCCGTGCCTCCCTCTCCTCCCACGCCTCCTGGGGATGACTTGTCTGGGGGTGAACCCATGCAGCTGGGGTTTGCTCGCCTGTCCGAGGGGGAGAGGGTACTCCGGAGACGCGAGGGCCGATGCATGTACTGTGGTCTCGGTGGGCATTTTCGGTTGGCATGTGAGAACCGTCCGGGAAACGCTCGCACCTAAGATCCTGTCGGGGGCAGATCTTGGGTGGAGTCTCCTCGTCCCCGGTTTCCCGTGTTGACAAACCACTGATCACTGTTGTCCTCTCCTGGGTCGGGGGCTCGGTGACGACCCAGGCGTTGGTGGACTCTGGTGCTGGTGGTTTGTTCATTGATAGTGTGTTCGCTGCCGCCAATTCCATTCCTCTGCAGCCTCGAGGTTCCCCACTGGCTCTTGAGGCGATAGACGGCAGACCCCTTCTGCTGCCACACGTGACTCATGAGACCCTTCCAGTAGGGATAGCCATTGGTGCCGTTCACAGAGAGTCGGTCTGTCTCCAGGTGATTTAGTCTCCACACTACTCAGTGGTCTTGGGGTACCCCTGGCTCCAGAAGCATAATCCGACTTTCGATTGGAGATCGGCCGAGATCCTCTCGTGGTCACCGCAGTGTGGGGCTAGTTGCATCCATGGGCCTGTCAAGTTGCTGTGTACTTCCTCGGACTCTCTGTTGCCTCCTGAATACGAAGAGTACCGGGATGTATTCGATAAGGTGCGCGCGGTTGCCCTACCTCCGCACCGCCCATACGATTGTGCCATAGAGTTACAATCTGGTGCCGTTCCTCCTCGTGGCAAAGTCTATCCACTGTCGGTAGCGGAGAATGAGGCCATGGAGGAGTACGTGAGGGAGGCGCTTTCACACGGACACATTCGCAAATCCTCGTCCCCGGCAGGGGCTGGATTTTTCTTTGTGAAAAAGAAGGGCGGTGAGTTGAGGCCTTGCATCGATTACAGGGGTCTCAATCGCATCACGATCAAGAACGCTTACCCGATACCCTTGATTTCCGAGCTGTTCGATCGCCTCAAAGGGGCCACGGTCTTTACCAAACTCGACCTGAGGGCGGCATATAACCTGGTAAGGATCAAGGCGGGCGATGAGTGGAAGACCGCGTTTAACACCAGGACCGGTCATTATGAATCCTTGGTTATGCCCTTTGGGTTGTGCAATGTGCCCGCAGTCTTCCAGGAATTCATCAACGATGTTTTCCGTGACCTGTTGCAGCAGTGTGTGGTGGTCTATTTGGATGACATCTTGGTATATTCTGAATCCATGGAGGCCGACATTATGGATGTCAGACGAGTGTTGCAACGGTTACGAGAGAACAGGCTGTTCGGTAAGCTTGAGAAATGCGAATTTCACCGATCCCAGGTAACCTTCTTAGGTTACATCATTTCCGCTGAGGGGTTCTCCATGGATCCTGAGAAGGTTTCGGCTGTCTTACAGTGGCCCCAGCCCAGTGGTCTCCGTGCCCTGCAGCGCTTTTTGGGCTTCGCCAATTATTATCGGAAGTTCATCAGGGACTTTTCTATGCTAGCCAAGCCTCTCACGGATCTGACCAGGAAGGGCAGTAATTTCCAGGTCTGGCCGCTCGAGGCCATCCGAGCTTTTGAGGCTCTAAAGTCCGCCTTTGTGTCGGCTCCGATTCTGTCGCATCCCAACCCTGGGTTGCCCTTTGTCCTCGAGGTGGACGCGTCTGAGACGGGAGTAGGCGCCCTTCTGTCTCAGCGTAGAACACCAGAGGGTCCTCTGCTTCCTTGTGGGTTTTACTCCCGGAAACTGTCTTCCGCGGAGTGCAACTATCAGATTGGTGACAGGGAGTTATTGGCCATTGTGCAGGCCCTTAAAGAATGGAGGCACTTGCTCGAGGGTTCGGTGGTTCCGGTTCTCATCCTGACGGACCACAAGAATCTGACCTACCTTTCTGAGGCCAAGAGATTGACACCACGTCAGGCCAGATGGGCTCTGTTCTTGTCACGTTTTAATTACGTGGTCTCCTACCTACCCGGTTCCAAGAACATCAGAGCGGATGCCTTATCACGGCAGTACTCCAAGCTGTCCGGGGAGGAGTCGATTCCGACTTCGGTCATACCTCCGAATCAGATCCTGGCCGCCATTCGCACCAGCCTGACCTCTCCCCTGGGTGAGCAGATTTTGGCGGCTCAATCTGGTGCTCCCTCTGGGAGACCCAACGGCAGGTGTTTTGTGCCTGAGGAGTTGCGCACTCGGTTGTTGCGAACCTACCATAACTCCAAGGCTGCGGGGCATCCTGGAAAGAATCAGCTGTCCTGGGCTGTTTCACGTCTGTTCTGGTGGCCTTCTCTACGTTCCGACATCGCCGCATATGTAGCGGCATGCTCCGTTTGTGCCCAGAGTAAGTCCCCTCGGCACCTTCCGTTGGGCCTTTTGCAACCCATAGCCACCGGGGAGCGCCCATGGTCACACCTGGGGATGGATTTCATTGTGGACCTCCTTGCATCCCGAGGCCATACGGTCATTCTCATGATTGTGGATCGGTTTTCCAAAATGTGCCACTGTGTTCCTCTCAAGAAGTTACCCTCTGCACAAGAGTTGGCCACGATTTTCGCCAGGGAGGTCTTCCGGTTGCACGGTTTGCCCAAGGAGATTGTGTCGGATCGGGGGAGTCAGTTTGTGTCCAGGTTCTGGCGCGCCTTTTGCTCCCAGTTGGGGATTCATCTCTCTTTCTCCTCGGCCTACCACCCTCAGTCCAATGGGGCCGCAGAACGATCCAATCAGGCCTTGGAGCAATTCCTTCGTTGCTATGTCTCCGATCACCAAGACAATTGGGTTGACCTCCTGCCTTGGGCTGAGTTTGCCAGGAACACGGCGGTGAACTCTTCCTCTGGGACGTCTCCCTTCATGGCCAATTATGGGTTCCAACCTGCCGTGTTACCGGAGGTATTCTCTCCCCAGGATATTCCGGCTGTGGAGGATCACCTTTCCGTCCTACGTGCTTCTTGGGTACAGATCCAGCGGTCCCTTGAGGTCTCTGCGCAGCGCCAGAGACTCCAGGCTGATCGCAGACGAGCGCCCGCTCCTTCCTCCCAGGTCGGAGACCGTGTATGGTTGTCCACCCGCAACCTCAACCTTCGAGTGCCCACTCCCAAGCTGGCGCCTCGCTTTGTTGGTCCCTTCCGAGTGCTTCGCAGGGTAAACCCGGTAGCCTATGCCCTTGCGCTTCCTCCTGGCATGCGGATCTCCAACGTGTTTCATGTCTCCCTGTTGAAGCCATTGGTGTGTAATCGTTTCACTTCCTCGGTTCCTCGGCCCCGTCCGGTCCAAGTGGGCAATCGTGAGGAATATGAGGTGAGCAATATCCTGGACTCACGCCTGGTCCGCGGTCGGTTGCAGTTTTTGGTCCATTGGCGTGGTTATGGTCCAGAGGAGCGTTCCTGGGTTCCCTCCGCAGATGTCCATGCTCCTGCTTTGCTCCGAGCCTTCCACGCACGCTTCCCTCAGAAACCGTTCCTTACTCCGCGGAGGAGGGGCCCTTGAGGGGGAGGTACTGTCATGGTCTTACCTTCCACTGTTCTCCTTCGTTTGACATGTGCTGGCGGCCATCTTGGTTTCTGGGTTTTTTGTAGCCTCCCACCCTGCGGCTTCTCCTTCCCACTGGGAGGAGCTGGATGCCTAGCTCATATATATAGGAGGTCTGTGGCTTCAGTTCCTTGCTTGGTCCTCCTGTGTTCACATGCTTCTAAGACTGCTGCTGCTTCTGGTTCCTGATCCTGGCCTCGTCTGACTACCCCGTTGGTTCCTGATCCTGGCTTCGTCTGACTACCCCGTTGGTTCCTGATCCTGGCTTCGTCTGACTACCCTGCTGGTTCCTGATCCAGGCTTCGTCTGACCACCCCCCTGGTTCCTGACCTCTGTCTACGCAAGACCCTGCTTCGGTTTAGCCATCCGTTTGGACTTTTGCTTACAGCTTGATTTTCAATAAAGCCTTCTCACTTCCACTTATCTCTTGTTGTACGTCTGGTTCATGGTTCCTTGACACTAGGTCTGCCTTGAGCGCCGAGCTGATCACTCGGTGCTCGACTTCTCTGTCTGTCTGTCATGTGACGCTGGCCACATCACATGACCCTCACTCCCCGCTATAAATACAGGCAACCTGCTGGCTACAGGTTGCCTATGATTTTGGTTGCTTAGGCTGTGTATTATTATTGTTATTAAGCTTACCTTTGGATTTGACCCTTGATCTGCTTCCTGACACCTCTTCTGCCTGCTCCCTGAACCTTGACGCTACCTCTCGGATTTTGACCTCGGCTTGCTTTCGGATTTTGTCTTTTCCTCTTCTCTTGTACTGACGTGACCTCCTGGATTTTGACCTCGGCCCGCTCTCGGATCTGTCTCTGTCTCCTCCCTCATACTGATGTGACCTCCTGGACTGACCCCGGCTAGTTGACCCGCCTCGCCCTTCTATTTTTGGTGGTACCTTGCTTGTTCCACCTCTGTGTCCGCTCAAGTGCTACCTCTCATTGGCTGTCCGCTTCCCTTCTGTCTCTATCTCTCTGCTTGCACTTACTCAGGTCAGGGACTGTCGCCCAGTTGTGCCCCGTCACCTACGGCGGGTGGTGCAAGTAGGCAGGGACAGGATGGCAGCTCAGGGGGTACACCTCCCCTCTATCTTTATACCCGTGACGATACCCCAGGACAGCGATGCTCTGTGCTGACTTGCGATGTTCTGTGCTGACTTGCGATTCTTTGTGCTGACATGTGATGCGCTGGCTTGGATACGCTGCAGACCTTGGGCCACAGCGCTGTACAGACATTCTCATCACTTATATATCACTGACATATTCCACAGCGCTGTACAGACATTCTCATCACTTATATATCACTGACCTATTCCACAGCGCTGTGCAGACATTCTCATCACTTATATATCACTGACCTATTCCACAGCGCTGTACAGACATTCTCATCACTTATATATCACTGACATATTCCACAGCGCTGTACAGACATTTACATTATTTTTTTACATAGGAGGCAGTATTATAGTAGTTATATTCTTGTACATAGGAGCAGTATTATAGTAGTTATATTCTTGTACATAGGAGCAGTATTATAGTAGTAATATTCTTGTACATAGAAGGCAGTATTATAGTAGTTATATTCTTGTACATAGGAGCAGTATTATAGTAGTAATATTCTTGTACATAGAAGGCAGTATTATAGTAGTTATATTCTTGTACATAGGAGCAGTATTATAGTAGTTATATTCTTGTACATAGGAGCAGTATTATAGTAGTTATATTCTTGTACATAGGAGTAGTATTATAGCAGTTATATTCTTGTACATAGGAGCAGTATTATAGTAGTTATATTCTTGTACATAGGAGCAGTATTATAGTAGTTATATTCTTGTACATAGGAGGCAGTATTATAGTAGTAATATTCTTGTATATAGAAGGCAGTATTATAGTAGTTATATTCTTGTACATAGGAGCAGTATTATAGTAGTTATATTCTTGTACATAGGAGCAGTATTATAGTAGTTATATTCTTGTACATAGGAGTAGTATTATAGCAGTTATATTCTTGTACATAGGAGCAGTATTATAGTAGTTATATTCTTGTACAAAGGAGCAGTATTATAGTAGTTATATTCTTGTACATAGGAGCAGTATTATAGTAGTTATATTCTTGTATATAGGAGCAGTATTATAGTAGTTATATTCCTGTGCATAGGAGGCAGTATTATAGTAGTTATATTATTGTACATAGGAAGCAGTATTATAGTAGTTATATTCTTGCACATAGGAGCAGTATTATAATAGTTATATTCTTGTACATAGGAGCAGTATTATAGTAGTTATATTCTTGTACATAGGAGCAGTATTATAGTAGTTATATTCTTGTATATAGGAGCAGTATTATAGTAGTTATATTCCTGTGCATAGGAGGCAGTATTATAGTAGTTATATTATTGTACATAGGAAGCAGTATTATAGTAGTTATATTCTTGTACATAGGAGGCAGTATTATAGTAGTAATATTCTTGTATATAGAAGGCAGTATTATAGTAGTTATATTCTTGTACATAGGAGCAGTATTATAGTAGTTATATTCTTGTACATAGGAGCAGTATTATAGTAGTTATATTCTTGTACATAGGAGTAGTATTATAGCAGTTATATTCTTGTACATAGGAGCAGTATTATAGTAGTTATATTCTTGTACATAGGAGCAGTATTATAGTAGTTATATTCTTGTACATAGGAGCAGTATTATAGTAGTTATATTCTTGTACATAGGAGGCAGTATTATAGTAGTTATATTCTTGTACATAGGAGCAGTATTATAGTAGTTATATTCTTGTACTCAGGAGGCAGTATTATAGTAGTTGTTTTTTGGTACTTAGGAAACAGTATTATAGTAGCTATATTCTTGTACATAGGAGCAGTATTATAGTAGTTAAAGTATTTTTTGCACTATAAGACGCACCTATGTTTTTGTGGAGGAAGATAAGAAAAAATATATTTTGAACCAAAAGTTGTGCTTTTGGTGGGTTTTGAACTAATGGTAATCTGCGGATGACACTATTATGGGGATCTGTGGATGGCACTTTTATGGGGGGATCTGTGGATGGCACTGTTATGGGGGGATCTGTGGATGGCACTGTTATGGAGGGGATCTGTGGATGGCAATGTTATGGGGGGTATCTCTTAATGGCACTGTTATGGGGGGTATCTGTTAATGGCACTGATATGGGGGATCTGTGGATGGCTCGGTTATGGGGGGATATATGTATGGCACTGTTATGGGGGGATCTGTGGATGGCACTGTTATGGGGGGAATATGTGGATGACACTGTTATGGGGGATCTGTGGATGGCACTGTTATGGGGGATCTGTGGATGGCACTGTTATAGAGGGGATCTGTGGATGGCAATGTTATGGGGGGTATCTGTTAATGGCACTGTTATGGGGGGTATCTGTTAATGACACTGATATGGGGGGAATATGTGGATGGCTCTGTTATGGGGGATCTGTGGATGGCAGTGTTATGGGGGGGATCTGTGGATGTCTCTATTATGGGGGATCTGTGGATGGTACTGTTATGGGGGGGATCTTTGGATGGCACTGTTATTGGGGGATCTGTAAATGGCACTGTTAGGCCCCATTCACACATCCGCAATTTTGTTCTGCATTCTGCGGAACGGAATTGCGAACTTATTCATTTCTATGGGGCCGTACGATGTGCGGCCTGCCTCCTGAAATGCGGACCCGGATCTGCACTTCCGGATCTGCATTTCTGTTCCTGAAAAAAATAGAACATGTCCTATTCTTCTCCGCAATTGTGGACAAGAATAGGCATATTCTATTAGTGCCGGCGATGTGCGGTCTGCAAAATGCAGAACGCACATTGCCGTGTCTGTGTTATGCTGATCCGCAAAACACGTTACGGAAGTGTAAATGGACCCTTATGGGGGATCTGTGGATGGCACTGTTTTAGGGGGAGAGGGATCTGTGGATGACACTGTTATAGGGAGGGGGATCTGTGGATGGCACTGTTATGGGGAGGGGGATCTGTGGATGGCACTGTTATGGGGAGGGGGATCTGTGGATGGCACTGTTATGGGGAGGGGGATCTGTGGATGACACTGTTATGGAGAGGGATCTGTGGATGGCACTGTTATGGAGGGGGATCTGTGGATGGCACTGTTATGGGAGGGGGATCTGTGGATGGCACTGTTATGGGGAGGGGGATCTATGGATGACACTGTTATGGGGAGGGATCTGTGGATGGCAATGTTATGGAGGGGGACGTGGATGGCACTGTTATGGGGAGAGGGATCTGTGGATGACACTGTTATAGGGAGGGGGATTGTCACGGAAGGTGTACAGGAAACAAGACAATGCAAAATGAATCTATGACTCACTGGATCCAAAACTAAGGAACAAAAGGGAGACCCCTGCAGGCCTGCATAAGACCTGGCACTCTCCCTGACTGCTCAGCCTATGCGAACACCCCAATGGTGGATGATCGCATATCCTCGTACCTCGACTATATAACACCTGAACACCCTACAATAGTGAGGGGACACGACCACCGGCTCCCTACACTAGACACGGAGGGAGTCAGGGTCACCTGGGATCCAGCAAACAGAAAATGAATGTACAACACTTATCTTGTAGAAGACTGGGAAATAGGATCAGCATGCACACACAATCCAGGAAGTTGTATAAACCGCACACTAATGCATTATGGGGAGGAATTTAAAGGGATGCAATCAGTCCAACTACAAGACAGCTGAGAGAGGCTAACGAGATGAGGAACTGAAAACCAAAACAAAGAAAGCTTAAGGAGGAGGTTCTGAAAGGCATCTGTCAGAGCTTCTCAGATGTCTGGTTGTGACAGTACCCCTCCCTCTACGAGTGGACTCCGGACACTCAGAGCCCACCTTCTCAGGATGGGACCTATGGAAAGCCCTGATGAGACGAGTGGCCTTAATGTCCGTCACTGGGACCCACATCCTCTCCTCAGGACCATAACCCTCCCAATGAACGAGGTACTGGAGAGAACCGCGGACAACACGAGAATCCACAATCCTAGAGACCTGAAATTCAAGATTCCCATCAACCATAATCGGAGGAGGAGGCAAAGACGAGGGTACAATGGGTTGAACATAAGGTTTTAATAAGGACTTATGAAAAACATTATGGATCTTCCAAGTCTGAGGAAGATCAAGACGGTAGGCAACAGGATTGACGACAGACAGGATTTTGTAAGGCCCAATAAACTTAGGACCCAACTTCCAGGAGGGAACCTTCAATTTGATATTCTTGGTAGACAACCACACCACATCACCAACATTCAGGTCCGGACCAGGCACACGTCTCTTATCTGCCACACGCTTATATCTCTCACTCATGCTCTTTAGATTATTCTGAATCTTTTGCCAAATAGATGACAAAGACGAGGAGAATCTGTCCTCATCAGGTAAACCAGAAGACCCCTCCCCCGAGAAAGTCCCAAACTGCGGATGAAACCCATATGCACCAAAAAATGGTGACTTATCAGAGGACTCCTGACGACGGTTATTTAAAGCAAACTCAGCAAGGGACAAAAAAGAACACCAATCCTCCTGATTCTCCGCCACAAAACAGCGCAGATATGTCTCCAGATTCTGATTGACGCGCTCTGTCTGGCCATTCGACTGCGGGTGGAAAGCAGAAGAGAATGACAACCGAACCCCCAAGCGAGAACAGAAAGCCTTCCAGAATCTGGAAACAAACTGCGTGCCCCTATCAGAGACTATGTCTGAAGGAATACCGTGCAATTTGACAATGTGATTAATAAATGCCTGCGCCAGCGTCTTAGCATTGGGCAAACCAGGAAAAGGGATGAAATGCACCATTTTGCTAAAACGGTCCACCACCACCAGAATCACAGTCTTCCCCGAGGAACGAGGCAGGTCCGTTATGAAGTCCATGGACAGATGTGTCCAAGGACGGGAAGGAATGGGTAAGGGAAGGAGAGGACCTGATGGCCGTGAATGAGGGACTTTGGCACGAGCGCAAGTCTCGCAGGCTGCCACAAAACCCTCAACTGACTTACGAAGCGCCGGCCACCAGAATCTCCGAGCGATGAGATCCACTGTGGCTCTTGCCCCCGGGTGCCCAGCAAGGACCGTATCGTGGTGTTCCTTAAAAATCTTGTGTCTTAAAGCGAGAGGCACAAACAACCTCCCAGGAGGACAAAGATCAGGAGCCTCTGACTGGGCTGCCTGCACCTCTGCCTCCAATTCAGGAATAAGAGCAGAGACCACCACACCTTCGGCCAAAATGGGACCCGGGTCTTCAAAATTCCCACCTCCCGGAAAACAACGTGACAGGGCATCTGCCTTCACATTCTTAACCCCAGGGCGGAACGTGACAACAAAATTAAACCTTGAAAAGAACAAAGACCATCTGGCCTGTCTCGGGTTCAGACGCTTGGCTGACTCCAAGTAGGCCAGATTTTTATGGTCAGTAAACACGGTAATAGGGTGTTTGGCTCCCTCTAGCCAATGGCGCCATTCCTCAAAAGCCAACTTGATGGCCAACAACTCCCTATCTCCCACATCGTAATTTCTCACTGCGGAGGAGAGTTTCTTCGAGAAAAAGGCACATGGTCGCCATTTGGCAGGAGAGGAACCCTGAGACAAGACCGCACCCACACCCACCTCAGAAGCATCAACCTCAACTATGAAGGGTAAAGAAATATCAGGTTGCACCAAGATGGGAGCGGAAGCAAAACTCTCCTTGATATTAGAAAAAGCCTTACGCGCCTCTACTGACCAAGAAGAAAAATCTACCCCCTTTCTGGTCATATCAGTGAGTGGTTTAGCAACAGAGGAATAATTCAAAATAAACTTCCTATAATAATTGGCAAAGCCCAAAAAACGCATCAGCGCCTTCTGATTCTCAGGAAGCTCCCACTCAAGCACAGCGCGGACCTTCTCGGGGTCCATGCGAAAACCAGAAGCGGAGAGAAGAAACCCCAGAAATTGAATTTCTGGAACCGCAAACACACATTTTTCCAGTTTCGCGTATAATTTATTCTCCCGCAGGATGAGCAAGACCTGACGTAAGTGTTCCTTATGAGTCTTGAAATCAGGAGAAAAAATCAAAATGTCATCCAAATACACTAATACAAATTTTCCCATTAAATGATAAAAAAATGCTGTTCACGAAATGCTGAAAAACGGCTGGGGCATTCATCAAACCAAAAGGCATAACCAAATTCTCAAAATGGCCCTCAGGGGTATTGAAGGCCGTCTTCCATTCGTCTCCTTCTCTGACCCTGACCAGGTTGTATGCCCCAACACTAGAGGAGTAGGTAAACCGCTAAGGACGAAACATGACACATCCTCAACATGAGCATCACTCACAATTAAACGGATATTGTGAACTATGCCCTTTAATGATTTCTGAGAAAGTGGAGCGGAATCAATAGCAAAAACAGGAATATCCTTTCCCAAAGTGCACACCTGGAAACCATGAGTTATTGCAAATTGATTATCAATGAGATTGACCGCTGCTCCACTATCCACAAAAATCTCACAAAAAATGCTCTTGCTCTCTAGCGCCACCCTGGCAGGCAGGACAAAACGGGAACTACAAGCAAACGGAAAACCTTCAATTTCCGCCTCAACCCTGCCAATAGTAACAGATGGAACATTTTTAAAAGATTTTTTCCTTTTTGTTTCCTTATTACTCCCAGAAAACTGCCTGAATCTCCTAGAGGGACAAACATTTGCCAAATGATTTATACCTCCACAACAAAAACAAACCTTCCCATGCGGGCTGAATCTTCTATTGTCAGAGGCAATCAACCCCAGCTGCATGGGCTCCTGCTCAGAAGGGGCCGACAGCGACTGAGACCCCTGCGCACAGAATGAGACCGCTGCACTGTCCTGGGACTGAGTATGACAGGAAGGAGTGATCTCTCCTCTCTCTCTAAGACGCCTGTCAATACGAACGGCCTGAGACATAGCAGAGTCCAAGGAGATAGGCCTCTCATGAAAAGCAAATCCCTCTGAAAGACCATGGCAAAATTGACTTCGGAGTGCAGCATCATTCCAACCAGTATCAGCTGCCCATCTCCGAAATTCTGAGCAGTATATCTCTGCGGATTGTTTACCCTGGCATAACAGACTCAGCCAAAGCAATATGATCCGGATCATCATATATCTGACCCAGGGCTAAAAAGAATTCGCTGCCGTGCCCACACCGGCAGCGAAAAGGCCCACGACTGAGCGTTACCCCTGAGCAGCGATATAATGATCCCCACCCTCCGTTCCTCATCACCAGAGGAATGGGAAAGAAGGCGAAAATGGAGTTTGCAAGCCTCTCTAAAACGCATAAAATTCTCACTACCCCCGGAGAGCGTATCCGGGAGCGAGATCTTAGGCTCAGAACAAACTCCATGAACGCAAGCTGAACCGGTCACTAGAAACTGAGAAAGAGTCTTACGGAGATCATCTACCTCCAATGAAAGACCCTGGAAGCGTTCAGTCAAAAGTGAAACCGGATCCATGCTTGAGACGGTTTTAGCGGTTTATAATGTCACGGAAGGTGTACAGGAAACAAGACAATGCAAAATGAATCTATGACTCACTGGATCCAAAATTAAGGAACAAAAGGGAGACCCCTGCATAAGACCTGGCACTCTCCCTGACTGCTCAGCCTATGCGAACACCCCAATGGTGGATGATCGCATATCCTCGTACCTCGACTATATAACACCTGAACACCCTACAATAGTGAGGAGACACGACCACCGGCTCCCTACACTAGACACGGAGGAAGTCAGGGTCACCTGGGATCCAGCAAACAGAAAATCACAAATGAATGTACAACACTTATCTTGTATGGGGAGGGATCTGTGGATGGCACTGTTATGGAGAGGGATCTGTGGATGGTACTGTTATGGGGAGGGATCTGCGGATGGCACTGTTATGGGGGGATCTGTGGATGACACTGTTATGGGGAGGGATCTGTGGATGGCACTGATATGGGGAGGGGGATCTGTGGATGACACTGTTATGCGGAGGGATCTGTGGATGACACTGTTATGGGGAGGGATCTGTGGATGGCACTGTTATGGGGAGGGATCTGTGGATGGCACTGTTATGGGGAGGGATCTGTGGATGACACTGTTATGGAGGGGGATCTGTGGGTGGCACTGTTATGGGGAGGGATCTGTGGATGACACTGTTATGGGGGGGGGGGATCTGTGGATGACACTGCTATATATGTGTCATCCACAGATCCCCCCCTAACAGTGTCCCCTAATACACAGGGCCCACTCACAGCAGTCTTTATATCTGAACTGTAATCCTCCTTAACCCCTTGGTAACGTTAGTTAAAGTAGCGCTATCCCGTGTACTAGTACTTACTATCAAACTCCTGTAGTATGCAGGACGGCCGGCAGCGTAACGTCACTTACTCACGTCACGCACCTGCTCCGCCTGCTTCATTTATAAAGTGTGAGGAGCAGGCGCGTGACGTGACTGAGTGGCGTTATGCTGCCGGCCGCCCTGCATGCTACAGGAGTTTGATAGTAACTACTAGTACACGGGATAGCGCTACTTTGACTAACGTTACCAAGAGGTTAAGGAGGATTACAGTTTAGATATGAAGACTGCTGTGAGCGGCGGGGCCCGGTGTAAGAGTACAGTGACTGCACCGGGCCCCGTCGCGATTCCAACAGCAGTTGCCGGCCTCCAGCGCCTCCTCCCCGCTGATACATCGCTGCGCTGTGCAGCCGGCGATCCATCAGTGTTGTTAGCATAGTAAAAATGGCAGCATTTGTCCCATAAGATGCACTGCCATTTCCCCCCACTTTTGGGCGGGGAAAAGTGTGTCTTATGGGGCAAAAAATACGGCATATTGTTGTACATAATCTGCAGTATTATAGGTGTCATTTTCCTTCGCTCTTGACAGGATTCAATTTTAATTTTCCCTTCCTCGTCTCGCCATCAGATCGTTCAGATCTCCTATTACAGTTTCCATGTTGTCGACACTTTTTTCGGTGCAGTTTGTTTTCCGGAACCACTGAATAATTAACAGGAAAGTCAGGTTAGTTTTGCATTTTATGATTAAACTGTGAGGATCTGAGTGTCCTGCGAGCAGCGATACATCTTTAATGACTCAATATCGTAACAATTTCAAGTCTCATGTTTTGTAACCATTGGCTGCAGCGGAAACGATGAGGAAATTAAACTGAAATTGAGTCTAATTATTATTTTATGATTCATATCTTAGTTTGTGCCTTTGCCTCATACACGAAGGCATGATAGGAAATGAAGCATCTTATGACTGCGATGTCTGAAGAGAATGCTGTACTAACCTGGCCCTGTCATACGCCGTGATACAGTCTCCTTAGATGCAGATGGCCGATCATCAGGACAGTTACCGGGTAGTGATGAGCGGCGTAGGCAATATTCATTTTTGCGATATTTCGCTAACTTTTCACATGATATTTGCAATAAATTAGCAAATTGTAGAATTCATGGTCTCCAGTCCTTATTTTCGCGACTGTAAAAATCGGCACTAATGATGCGCATATTTTTTTAACAATACATGCAACTTCCCATTTTATCAGGTCTGATAAGATATTACTGATTGGTGCACTAAGTATTGGTGTGACATCACAGCGCTATGTCTGTAGCATGTAAGTATGGACAGCAGAGAAATATCTCTCACATGCACATTGCACATCCATTTTCCTGCCAAAGACACTAATCCCTATCACAGTACAGTCATTTCTATCACACTGCCTAACACCCTGCAGTGGAACCCATCAGCTACACTATATCACTATCTAACCTACACTGACTATCTCCCACTAACTATCTGTATTACATATACAGTTGCAAGAAAAAGTATGTGAACCCTTTGGAATGATATGGATTTCTGCACAAATTGGTCATAAAATGTGATCTGATCTTCATCTAAGTCACAACAATAGACAATCGCAGTGTCACGGCTGAGGATGGGGAAAACCCTCAGCCGTGCGGTATCAGCAGATGGATGGTCAGAGCATGGCCAGGACAGGAATCAGGGAGCAGGTCACCTCCTAACAATCCCTAATTCTGACCCTGTCTCCTAGCCTGTATGAGCCGACCCTGATGGTAGGAGGGCTCATACTCCGGAACCTGATATTCCTGCTAGCCCTCAGGGTGGCCCTGGACTAGGAGCAGGGTAAGACGACCTGTTCCTCCTAGACACGGAGGAACAGGAGTCTCACAGGCCAAGCTACATAGAAAGGGTAACATAAACAGACATATGGCAATGACAGGTAAGTGAGACTAGTACCACACCTACCTGCCACAGACACACAACCTGGAACCCATGTACAAGTGCTGCTGTCCACAACCAACACAAAGGACACAGCACACACCAGACATCACACGGGAACCCAGGAAACCATATGCTGCAATAACCAGGAGACCAAACAATCTTCAAAACACCATACGTGAACTTATGACCACAAGGGTGGCCCCCACTGGCAGATGGTAACACACAGGCAGATGACTCCAGCTTACATAGCTGAAGTACCCCACAGACTACTGCTCTCAGCAGAGGCTAAATAGCCCATGTAGCCACACCCACACAGACACACCCAGTGATCACACACACAGAAGAGAGTTAACCATTCAAACACAAGGCAAGGGAAGACGGACACTTAAAGGGGAAGTACACACATAAACACACACTTCACCTGTTGCCGCGGACAACGGCATGCGTGGCAACCATGTCCTGGGGATCAGCCATAAGGCTGAGACACTGCCACCACATGCACACAACACCACACGTTGCCACGGGCAACCAAGTGAAGGAATGTGTCACAAAACACACCATAGGCCGTGACACACAGTCTGCTTAAACTAATAACACACAAAGAGTTAAATGTCACCATGTTTTTATTGAACACACCATGTAAACATTCACAGTGCAGGTGGAAAAAGTATGTGAACCCTTGGATTTAATAACTGGTTGAACCTCCTTTGGCAGCAATAACTTCCACCAAACGTTCCCTGTAGTTGCAGATCAGACGTGCACAACGGTCAGGAGTAATTCTTGGCCATTCCTCTTTACAGAACGGTTTCAGTTCAGCAATATTCTTGGGATGTCTGGTGTGAATCGCTTTCTTGAGGTCCTGCCACAGCATCTCCATCGGGTTGAGGTCAGGACTCTGACTGGGCCACTCCAGAAGGGGGATTTTCTTCTGTTGCTGATTTACTTCTATGCTTTGGGTCGTTGTCCTGCTGCAACACCCATCTTCTGTTGAGCTTCAGCTGGTGGACAGATGGCCTTAAGTTCTCCTGCAAAATGTCTTCATAAACTTGGGAATTCATTTTTCCTTCGATGATAGCAATCCGTCCAGGCCCTGACGCAGCAAAGCAGCCCCAAACCATGATGCCCCCACCACCATACCTCACAGTTGGGATGAGGTTTTGAGGTTGGTGTGCTGTGCCTCTTCTTCTCCACACATGGTGTTGTGTGTTTCTTCCAAACAACTCCACTTTGGTTTCATCCGTCCACAGAATATTTTGCCAGTGCTGCTGTGGAACATCCAGGGGCTCTTGTGCAAACTGTAAACGTGCAGCAATGTTTTTTTGGACAGCAGTGGCTTCCTCTGTGGTGTCCTCCCATGAAATCCATTCTTGTTTAGTGTTTTACGTGTCGTAGATTCGCTAACAGGGATGTCAGCATATGCCAGAGACTTCTGTAAGTCTTTAGCTGACACTCTAGGATTCCTCTTCACCTCATTGAGCAGTCTGCGCTGTGCTCTTGCAGTCATCTTTACAGGACGGCCGCTCCTAGGGAGAGTAGCAGCAGTGCTGAACCTTCTCCATTTATAGACAATTTGTCTTACCGTGGACTGATGAACAGCAAGGCTTTTGGAGATACTTTTATAACCCTTTCCAGCTTTATGCAAGTCAACAATTCTTAATCGTAAGTCTTCTGAGAGCTCTTTTGTGCGAGGCATCATTCACATCAGGCAATGCTTCTTGTGAAAAGCAAACCCAGAACTGGTGTGTGTGTGTTTTATAGGGCAGCTGTAACCAACACCTCCAATCTCACCTCATTGATTGGACTCCAGTTGGCTGACACCTCACTGCCAATTAGCTCTTCGAGATGTCATTAGTCTAGGGCAGTGATGGCGAACCTATGGCACGGGTGCCAGAGGTGGCACTCAGAGCCCTCTATGTGGGCACCCACACCCTTGAAAAGTCTATGGTGTACCAATATGCCTTAGGCCTCATGCATACGACCGTATGTATTTTGCGGTCCACAAAAAATATGGATGACGTCTGTGTGCATTCCGTATTTTGCGGAACGGAACAGCTGGCCCCTAATAGAACAGAACTATCCTTGTCCGTAACACGGACAATGATAAGACATGTTTTATTTTTTTATGGAACGGAAATACGGACATACGAAAATGGAATGCACACGGAGTACCCATTGAAATTAATGGTTCCGCATACGGTCCGCAAAAAAAATGGAACGGACACGGAAAGAAAATACGTTCGTGTGCATGAGCCCTTAGACTTTCCTGCCATTCATCAGCGCAGGGCGCACTATGAACAGCACAGGCAGCGCACTGAATGTAGGCAGGCTGGTATAGCTAAAAGATAAAGTACATGGAAGATATGCTGCAAAGAAAAATTCAGGGTGAATTGCCGTGTTGGCACTTTGTGATAAATAAGTGGGTTTTGGGTTGCAGTTTAGGCACTCGGCCTCTAACAGGTTCCCCATCACTGGTCTAGGGGTTCACATACTTTTGCCACCTGCACTGTGAATGGTTACATGGTGTGTTCAATAAAAACATGGTAACATTTAACTCTTTGTGTGTTATTAGGTTAAGCCGACTGTGATTGTCTATTGTTGTGACTTAGATGAAGATCAGATCACATTTTATGACCAATTTGTGCAGAAATCCAGATCATTCCAAGGGGGTCACATACTTTTTCTTGTAAATGTATAAACTAACTAATGTATCTGGATAAGGCCTCATGCACACGACCGTTGTGTGCATCCGTGGCCGTTGTGCCGTTTTCCGTTTTTTTTTCGCGGACCCATTGACTTTCAATGGGTCCGTGGAAAAATCGGAAAATGCACCGTTTTGCAGCCGAGGCCGTGATCCGTGTATCCTGTCCGTCCAAAAAATATGACCTGTCCTATTTTTTTGACGGACAACGGTTCACGGACCCATTCAAGTCAATGGGTCCGTGAAAGAACACGGATGCCCACAAGATTGGCATCCGTGTCCGTGATCCGTGGCCGTAGGTTACTTTCATACAGACAGATCCGAAGATCCGTCTGCATAAAAGCTTTTTCAGAGCTGAGTTTTCACTTCGTGAAAACTCAGATCCGACAGTATATTCTAACACAGAGGCGTTCCCATGGTGATGGGGACGCTTCAGGTTAGAATATACTAAAAGAACTGTGTACATGACTGCCCCCTCCCTCCCCTGTAGTTAACTCGTTGGTAGCCAGTGGGCCCCCCCTCCCTCCGCTGTAGTTAACTCATTGGTGGCCAGTGGGCCCCCCTCCCTCCCCTGTAGTTAACTCATTGGTGGCCAGTGGGCCCCCCCCTCCCTCCGCTGTAGATAACTCATTGGTGGCCAGTGGGCCCCCCCTCCCTCCGCTGTAGTTAACTCATTGGTGGCCAGTGGGCCCCCCCTCCCTCCGCTGTAGTTAACTCATTGGTGGCCAGTGGGCCCCCCCTCCCTCCCCTGTAGTTAACTCATTGGTAGCCAGTGGGCCCCCCCTCCCTCCGCTGTAGTTAACTCATTGGTGGCCAGTGTGCCCCCCCTCCCTCCCCTGTAGTTAACTCATTGGTGGCCAGTGGGCCCCCCCCTCCCTCCCCTGTAGTTAACTCGTTGGTAGCCAGTGGGACCCCCCCCCCTCCCTCCGCTGTAGTTAAAGGGGTTCTGCACCTTCATTTAACTGATGATCTATCCTCTGGATAGATCATCAGCTTCTGATCGGCGGGGGTCCGACACCCGGGACCCTCGCCGATCAGCTGTTTGAGAAGGCAGCGGCGCTCCAGCAGCGCCGCTGCCTTCTCACTGTCTACCGCCGGGCCGCCCGCCCACTGACGTCACGACTTGTATCAACTAGAGTGGGCGCGGCTAAGCACTGTTCACTTGAATGGAGCTTAGCCGCGCCCACTCTAGTTGATACAAGTCGTGACGTCAGTGGGCGGGCGGCCCGGCGGTAAACAGTGAGAAGGCAGCGGTGCTGCTGGAGCGCCGCTGCCTTCTCAAACAGCTGATCGGCGGGGGTCCCGGGTGTCGGACCCCCGCCGATCAGAAGCTGATGATCTATCCAGAGGATAGATCATCAGTTAAATAAAAGTGCAGAACCCCTTTAACTCATTGGTGGCCAGTAGGCCCCCCCCTCCCTCCCCTGTAGTTAACTCATTGGTGGCCAGTGGGCCCCCCCTCCCTCCGCTGTAGATAACTCGTTGGTGGCCAGTGGGCCCCCCTCCCTCCCCTGTAGTTAACTCTTTGTTGTCCAGTGCGGCCGGTCCCCCCTCCCTCCCCTGTAGTTAACTCGTTGGTGGCCAGTGGGCCTTCTCCCCTCCCTCCCCCTCCTAATTAAAATCTCCCCCCCTATCATTGGTGGCAGTGGAGAGTACCGATCGGAGTCCCAGTTTAATCGCTGGGGCTCCGATCGGTAACCATGACAACCAGGATACTACTGCAGTCCCAGTTGCCATGGTTACTTAGCAATTTGTAGAAGCATCATACTTACCTGCTGGCTGCTGCGATGTCTGTGTCCGGCCGGGAGCTCCTCCTACTGGTAAGTGACAGATCATTAGGCCATGCACCGCACAGACCTGTCACTTACCAGTAGGAGGAGCTCCCGGCCGGACACAGACATCGCAGCTCGCAGGTAAGTATAATGCTTCTACAAATTGCTAAGTAACCATGGCAACCGGGACTGCAGTAGCGTCCTGGTTGCCATGGTTACCGATCGGAGCCCCAGCGATTAAACTGGAACTCCGATCGGTACCCTCCACTGCCACCAATGATAGGGGGGGAGATTTTAATTAGGAGGGGGAGGGAGAGGAGAAGGCCCACTGGCCACCAACGAGTTAACTACAGGGGAGGGAGGGGGGACCGGCCACACTGGACAACAAAGAGTTAACTACAGGGGAGGGAGGGGGGCCCACTGGCCACCAACGAGTTATCTACAGCGGAGGGAGGGGGGGCCCACTGGCCACCAATGAGTTAACTACAGGGGAGGGAGGGGGGGGCCCACTGGCCACCAATGAGTTAACTACAGCGGAGGGAGGGGGGGCCCACTGGCTACCAATGAGTTAACTACAGCGGAGGGAGGGGGGGGCCCACTGGCTACCAACAAGTTAACTACAGGGGAGGGAGGGGGGCCCACTGGCCACCAACGAGTTAACTACAGGGGAGGGAGGGGGGGCCCACTGGCCACCAACGAGTTAACTACAGGGGAGGGAGGGGGGCCCACTGGCTACCAATGAGTTAACTACAGCGGAGGGAGGGGGGGGCCCACTGGCTACCAACAAGTTAACTACAGGGGAGGGAGGGGGGGCCCACTGGCCACCAATGAGTTAACTACAGGGGAGGGAGGGGGGGCTCACTGGCCACCAATGAGTTAACTACAGGGGAGGGAGGGGGGCCCACTGGCCACCAATGAGTTAACTACAGGGAAGGGGGGGGGGGCGGCTGCACTGGCCACCAATGAGTTAACTACAGGGGGGGGGGGGCTGCCAGGCAGCAGGGGGCAGTCATGTACACAGTTTGTAGTATATTCTAACCTGAAGCGTCCCCATCACCATGGGAACGCCTCTGTGTTAGAATATACTCTCGGATCTGAGTTTCACGATGTAACTCATATCTGACAGTATATTCTAACATAGAGGCGTTCCCATGGTGATGGGGACGCTTCAAGTTAAAATATTCCATCGGATTGGAGAAAACTCCGATCCGATGGTATAAAGGGACTCCAGACTTTACATTGAAAGTCAATGGGGACGGATCCGTTTGCAATTGCACCAATATTGTGTCAACGTCAAACGGATCCGTCCCCATTGACTTGCATTGTAATTCAGGACGGATCCGTTTGGCTCCGCACGGCCAGGCGGACACCAAAACGACTTTTTTTCATGTCCGTGGATCCTCCAAAAATCAAGGAAGACCCACGGACGAAAAAACGGTCACGGATCACGGACCTACGGACCCCGTTTTTGCGGACCGTGAAAAAATACTGTCATGTGCATGAGGCCTAAGGAACAGGATCCAGATGGAAGCGCAGAGCTCAGCAATGTCACTGCTCTCTCAGATCTGCAGAACACTGCGCACAAGGGCTGCTGGGGAGGGTCTTAAAAAAATCTAGAATATTCGCGATTATGAATATATATCACTATATTCTACATCTTCGTGAATTCTCAAAGTGACGATATTCGGAACAAAAATTACAATATTCGCAATCAACACTATTAGGCGGAAGATCACACCAGCGTTCAGCCTTTCCGTTCTCCGCTCCAAAATCATTTTCTGAGCGTAAACCTAACGGACCCCATTATAGTCTATGGGGTCCGTAGGCTCCGCTCGCCTCAGTTATGTGCCCAATCCGTCCTTTCCGTTCTCCTGCTCCTATACCGGAACAGGAGAACGGAAAGGCTGAACGCTGATGTGAACGAGGCCTTACCGCTGCAGCGCTCATAGAAATGCTGGTTTCAGATAATTGCGTTTTTCAAACTTTCCACCATTCAGTTACTGGAGAAGAAATGCTCATTTATGGGGCGATCGCGTCGTCCGTCCAACAACCAAAATCATCAATTCTTAGCAGCAAATTGTTCTACATGAAAAGAGATCTGCTGCCCCCAAACAGGGAGTCTGGACGGAGAGGAGTGATCGCTGCGTGCGAATGTGCGCTGAACCGTAACAGTGTATCTAATCCTGTCCTGTGTGATACTGTCTGCTGAGCTGTGTATCTAATCCTATCCTGTGTGATACTGACTGCTGAGCTGTGTATCTAATCCTATCCTGTGTGATACTGTCTGCTGAGCTGTGTATCTAATCCTCTCCTGTGTGATACTGTCTGCTGAGCTGTGTATCTAATCCTCTCCTGTGTGACACTGTCTGCTGAGCTGTGTATCTAATCCTATCCTGTGTGATACTGTCTGCTGAGACGTGTATCTAATCCTATCCTGTGTGATACAGTCTGCTGAGCTGTGTATCTAATCCTCTCCTGTGTGACACTGTCTGCTGAGCTGTGTATCTAATCCTATCCTGTGTGATACTGTCTGCTGAGCTGTGTATCTAATCCTGTCCTATGTGATACTGTCTGCTGAGCTGTGTATCTAATCCTATCCTGTGTGATACAGTCTGCTGAGCTGTGTATCTAATCCTATCCTGTGTGATACTGTCTGCTAAGACGTGTATCTAATCCAATCCTGTGTGATACTGCCTGCTGAGCTGTGTATCTAATCCTGTCATGTGTGATACTGTCTGCTGAGCTGTGTATCTAATCCTATCCTGTGTAATACTGTCTGCTGAGACGTGTATCTAATTCAATCCTGTGTGATACTGCCTGCTGAGCTGTGTATCTAATCCTATCCTGTGTGATACTGTCTGCTGAGCTGTGTCTCTAATCCTATCCTGTGTGATACTGTCTGCTGAGCTGTGTATCTAATCCAACCCTGTGTGATACTGTCTGCTGAGACGTGTATCTAATCCAATCCTGTGTGATACTGTCTGCTGAGCTGTGTATCTAATCCTATCCTGTGTGATACTGTCTGCTGAGCTGTGTATCTAATCCTATCCTGTGTGATACTGTCTGCTGAGCTGTGTATCTAATCCTATCCTGTGTAATACTGTCTGCTGAGATGTGTATCTAATCCAATCCTGTGTGATACTGCCTGCTGAGCTGTGTATCTAATCCTATCCTGTGTGATACTGTCTGCTGAGCTGTGTATCTAATCCTGTCCTGTGTGATACTGTCTGCTGAGCTGTGTATCTAATCCAATCCTGTGTGATACTGCCTGCTGAGCTGTGTATCTAATCCTGTCATGTGTGATACTGTCTGCTGAGCTGTGTATCTAATCCTATCCTGTGTAATACTGTCTGCTGAGACGTGTATCTAATCCAATCCTGTGTGATACTGCCTGCTGAGCTGTGTATCTAATCCTATCCTGTGTGATACTGTCTGCTGAGCTGTGTATCTAATCCTGTCCTGTGTGATACTGTCTGCTGAGCTGTGTATCTAATCCTATCCTGTGTGTTACAGTCTGCTGAGCTGTGTATCTAATCCTATCCTGTGTGATACTGTCTGCTGAGCTGTGTATCTAATCCTGTCCTGTGTGATACTGTCTGCTGAGCTGTGTATCTAATCCTATCCTGTGTGATACAGTCTGCTGAGCTGTGTATCTAATCCTATCCTGTGTGATACTGTCTGCTGAGACGTGTATCTAATCCAATCCTGTGTGATACTGCCTGCTGAGCTGTGTATCTAATCCTGTCATGTGTGATACTGTCTGCTGAGCTGTGTATCTAATCCTATCCTGTGTAATACTGTCTGCTGAGACGTGTATCTAATCCAATCCTGTGTGATACTGCCTGCTGAGCTGTGTATCTAATCCTGTCCTGTGTGATACTGTCTGCTGAGCTGTGTATCTAATCCTGTCCTGTGTGATACTGTCTGCTGAGCTGTGTATCTAATCCTATCCTGTGTGATACTGACTGCTGAGCTGTGTATCTAATCCTATCCTGTGTGATACTGTCTGCTGAGCTGTGTATCTAATCCTATCCTGTGTGATACTGTCTGCTGAGCTGTGTATCTAATCCTATCCTGTGTGATACGTCTGCTGAGCTGTGTATCTAATCCTATCCTGTGTGATACTGTCTGCTGAGCTGTGTATCTAATCCTATCCTGTGTGATACTGTCTGCTGAGCTGTGTATCTAATCCTATCCTGTGTGATACTGTCTGCTGAGCTGTGTATCTAATCCTATCCTGTGTGATACTGTCTGCTGAGCTGTGTATCTAATCCTATCACTGTGTGATACTGCTGCTGAGCTGTGTATCTAATCCTATCAGTGTGTGATACTGTCTGCTGAGCTGTGTATCTAATCCTATCCTGTGTGATACTGTCTGCTGAGCTGTGTATCTAATCCTATCCTGTGTGATACTGTCTGCTGAGCTGTGTATCTAATCCTATCCTGTGTGATACTGTCTGCTGAGCTGTGTATCTAATCCTATCCTGTGTGATACTGTCTGCTGAGCTGTGTATCTAATCCTCTCCTGTGTGATACTGTCTGCTGAGCTGTGTATCTAATCCTATCCTGTGTGATACTGTCTGCTGAGCTGTGTATCTAATCCTATCCTGTGTGATACTGTCTGCTGAGCTGTGTATCTAATCCTATCCTGTGTGATACTGTCTGCTGAGCTGTGTATCTAATCCTATCCTGTGTGATACTGTCTGCTGAGCGTGTATCTAATCCTATCCTGTGTGATACTGTCTGCTGAGCTGTGTATCTAATCCTATCCTGTGTGATACTGTCTGCTGAGCTGTGTATCTAATCCTATCCTGTGTGATACTGTCTGCTGAGCTGTGTATCTAATCCTATCCTGTGTGATACTGTCTGCTGAGCTGTGTATCTAATCCTATCCTGTGTGATACTGTCTGCTGAGCTGTGTATCTAATCCTATCCTGTGTGATACTGTCCTGCTGAGCTGTGTATCTAATCCTATCCTGTGTGATACTGTCTGCTGAGCTGTGTATCTAATCCTATCCTGTGTGATACTGTCTGCTGAGCTGTGTATCTAATCCTATCCTGTGTGATACTGTCTGCTGAGCTGTGTATCTAATCCTATCCTGTGTGATACTGTCTGCTGAGCTGTGTATCTAATCCTGTCCTGTGTGATACTGTCTGCTGAGCTGTGTATCTAATCCCCTTGTGTGATACTGTCTGCTGAGCTGTGTATCTAATCCTATCCTGTGTGATACTGTCTGCTGAGCTGTGTATCTAATCCTATCCTGTGTGATACTGTCTGCTGAGCTGTGTATCTAATCCTATCCTGTGTGATACTGTCTGCTGAGCTGTGTATCTAATCCTATCCTGTGTGATACTGTCTGCTGAGCTGTGTATCTAATCCTATCCTGTGTGATACTGTCTGCTGAGCTGTGTATCTAATCCTATCCTGTGTGATACTGTCTGCTGAGCTGTGTATCTAATCCTATCCTGTGTGATACTGTCTGCTGAGCTGTGTATCTAATCCTATCCTGTGTGATACTGTCTGCTGAGCTGTGTATCTAATCCTATCCTGTGTGATACTGTCTGCTGAGCTGTGTATCTAATCCTATCCTGTGTGATACTGTCTGCTGAGCTGTGTATCTAATCCTATCCTGTGTGATACTGTCTGCTGAGCTGTGTATCTAATCCTATCCTGTGTGATACTGTCTGCTGAGCTGTGTATCTAATCCTATCCTGTGTGATACTGTCTGCTGAGCTGTGTATCTAATCCTATCCTGTGTGATACTGTCTGCTGAGCTGTGTATCTAATCCTATCCTGTGTGATACTGTCTGCTGAGCTGTGTATCTAATCCTATCCTGTGTGATACTGTCTGCTGAGCTGTGTATCTAATCCTCTCCTGTGTGATACTGTCTGCTGAGCTGTGTATCTAATCCTATCCTGTGTGATACTGTCTGCTGAGCTGTGTATCTAATCCTATCCTGTGTGATACTGTCTGCTGAGCTGTGTATCTAATCCTATCCTGTGTGATACTGTCTGCTGAGCTGTGTATCTAATCCTATCAGTGTGATACTGTCTGCTGAGCTGTGTATCTAATCCTATCCTGTGTGATACTGTCTGCTGAGCTGTGTATCTAATCCTATCCTGTGTGATACTGTCTGCTGAGCTGTGTATCTAATCCTATCCTGTGTGATACTGTCTGCTGAGCTGTGTATCTAATCCTATCCTGTGTGATACTGTCTGCTGAGCTGTGTATCTAATCCTATCCTGTGTGATACTGTCTGCTGAGCTGTGTATCTAATCCTATCCTGTGTGATACTGTCTGCTGAGCTGTGTATCTAATCCTATCCTGTGTGATACTGTCTGCTGAGCTGTGTATCTAATCCTATCCTGTGTGATACTGTCTGCTGATCTGTGTATCTAATCCTATCCTGTGTGATACTGTCTGCTGAGCTGTGTATCTAATCCTATCCTGTGTGATACTGTCTGCTGAGCTGTGTATCTAATCCTATCCTGTGTGATACTGTCTGCTGAGCTGTGTATCTAATCCTATCCTGTGTGATACTGTCTGCTGAGCTGTGTATCTAATCCTATCCTGTGTGATACTGTCTGCTGATCTGTGTATCTAATCCTATCCTGTGTGATACTGTCTGCTGATCTGTGTATCTAATCCTATCCTGTGTGATACTGTCTGCTGAGCTGTGTATCTAATCCTATCCTGTGTGATACTGTCTGCTGAGCTGTGTATCTAATCCTATCCTGTGTGATACTGTCTGCTGAGCTGTGTATCTAATCCTATCCTGTGTGATACTGTCTGCTGAGCTGTGTATCTAATCCTATCCTGTGTGATACTGTCTGCTGAGCTGTGTATCTAATCCTATCCTGTGTGATACTGTCTGCTGAGCTGTGTATCTAATCCTATCCTGTGTGATACTGTCTGCTGAGCTGTGTATCTAATCCTATCCTGTGTGATACTGTCTGCTGAGCTGTGTATCTAATCCTATCCTGTGTGATACTGTCTGCTGAGCTGTGTATCTAATCCTATCCTGTGTGATACTGTCTGCTGAGCTGTGTATCTAATCCTATCCTGTGTGATACTGTCTGCTGAGCTGTGTATCTAATCCTATCCTGTGTGATACTGTCTGCTGAGCTGTGTATCTAATCCTATCCTGTGTGATACTGTCTGCTGAGCTGTGTATCTAATCCTGTCCTGTGTGATACTGTCTGCTGAGCTGTGTATCTAATCCTATCCTGTGTGATACTGTCTGCTGAGCTGTGTATCTAATCCTATCCTGTGTGATACTGTCTGCTGAGCTGTGTATCTAATCCTATCCTGTGTGATACTGTCTGCTGAGCTGTGTATCTAATCCTATCCTGTGTGATACTGTCTGCTGAGCTGTGTATCTAATCCTATCCTGTGTGATACTGTCTGCTGAGCTGTGTATCTAATCCTATCCTGTGTGATACTGTCTGCTGAGCTGTGTATCTAATCCTATCCTGTGTGATACTGTCTGCTGAGCTGTGTATCTAATCCTATCCTGTGTGATACTGTCTGCTGAGCTGTGTATCTAATCCTATCCTGTGTGATACTGTCTGCTGAGCTGTGTATCTAATCCTATCCTGTGTGATACTGTCTGCTGAGCTGTGTATCTAATCCTATCCTGTGTGATACTGTCTGCTGAGCTGTGTATCTAATCCTATCCTGTGTGATACTGTCTGCTGAGCTGGTATCTAATCCTATCCTGTGTGATACTGTCTGCTGAGCTGTGTATCTAATCCTATCCTGTGTGATACTGTCTGCTGAGCTGTGTATCTAATCCTATCCTGTGTGATACTGTCTGCTGAGCTGTGTATCTAATCCTGTCCTGTGTGATACTGTCTGCTGAGCTGTGTATCTAATCCTATCCTGTGTGATACTGTCTGCTGAGCTGTGTATCTAATCCTATCCTGTGTGATACTGTCTGCTGAGCTGTGTATCTAATCCTATCCTGTGTGATACTGTCTGCTGAGCTGTGTATCTAATCCTGTCCTGTGTGATACTGTCTGCTGAGCTGTGTATCTAATCCTATCCTGTGTGATACTGTCTGCTGAGCTGTGTATCTAATCCTATCCTGTGTGATACTGTCTGCTGAGCTGTGTATCTAATCCTGTCCTGTGTGATACTGTCTGCTGAGCTGTGTATCTAATCCTATCCTGTGTGATACTGTCTGCTGAGCTGTGTATCTAATCCTATCCTGTGTGATACTGTCTGCTGAGCTGTGTATCTAATCCTGTCCTGTGTGATACTGTCTGCTGAGCTGTGTATCTAATCCTATCCTGTGTGATACTGTCTGCTGAGCTGTGTATCTAATCCTATCCTGTGTGATACTGTCCTGCTGAGCTGTGTATCTAATCCTATCCTGTGTGATACTGTCTGCTGAGCTGTGTATCTAATCCTATCCTGTGTGATACTGTCCTGCTGAGCTGTGTATCTAATCCTATCCTGTGTGATACTGTCTGCTGAGCTGTGTATCTAATCCTATCCTGTGTGATACTGTCTGCTGAGCTGTGTATCTAATCCTATCCTGTGTGATACTGTCTGCTGAGCTGTGTATCTAATCCTATCCTGTGTGATACTGTCTGCTGAGCTGTGTATCTAATCCTATCCTGTGTGATACTGTCTGCTGAGCTGTGTATCTAATCCTATCCTGTGTGATACTGTCTGCTGAGCTGTGTATCTAATCCTATCCTGTGTGATACTGTCCTGCTGAGCTGTGTATCTAATCCTATCCTGTGTGATACTGTCTGCTGAGCTGTGTATCTAATCCTATCCTGTGTGATACTGTCTGCTGAGCTGTGTATCTAATCCTATCCTGTGTGATACTGCCTGCTGAGCCTGTGTATCTAATCCTATCCTGTGTGATACTGTCTGCTGAGCTGTGTATCTAATCCTATCCTGTGTGATACTGTCTGCTGAGCTGTGTATCTAATCCTATCCTGTGTGATACAGTCTGCTGAGCTGTGTATCTAATCCTATCCCTGTGTGATACTGTCTGCTGAGCTGTGTATCTAATCCTATCCTGTGTGATACAGTCTGCTGAGCTGTGTATCTAATCCTACCCTGTGTGGTACTGTCTGCTGAGCTATGTATCTAATCCTGTCCTGTGTGATACTGTCTGCTGATCTGTGTATCTAATCCTGTCCTGTGTGATACTGTCTGCTGAGCTGTGTATCTAATCCTATCCTGTGTGATACTGCCTGCTGAGCTGTGTATCTAATCCTATCCTGTGTGATACTGTCTGCTGATCTGTGTATCTAATCCTATCCTGTGTGATACTGTCTGCTGAGCTGTGTATCTAATCCTATCCTGTGTGATACAGTCTGCTGAGCTGTGTATCTAATCCTACCCTGTGTGGTACTGTCTGCTGAGCTATGTATCTAATCCTGTCCTGTGTGATACTGTCTGCTGATCTGTGTATCTAATCCTGTCCTGTGTGATACTGTCTGCTGAGCTGTGTATCTAATCCTATCCTGTGTGATACTGCCTGCTGAGCTGTGTATCTAATCCTATCCTGTGTGATACTGCCTGCTGAGCTGTGTATCTAATCCTATCCTGTGTGATACTGTCTGCTGAGCTGTGTATCTAATCCTGTCCTGTGTGATACAGTCTGACAGGAGATCTTTCCTCAATTAGGGACGGTGCCTCTTATTTCCAACAACCAATCAGATCGCTGCTTCTATATTTCCTTCAGCAGTGAAGATGAAAGCAGCGATTTGATTGGTGGCTGTGGGTATCATTCCTCTCCTTTCTCAGCTCTAGTTATGATCTGTTCTCTAGCACAGATGTGGAGTAGTCCATTATGCGGGTGATGATGGGGGTTATTGTGCTCAGTAGTTGCTGTGTTGGTGATCGGGCAGATGCCCACAGTAAAGATGGCCGCCCAGTCATTAGCGTTCTATTTGCCTTCAGCTTTTCCGGGTTGCTCGGTCACATGATCACTCCGCCTCGGCAAGATGGCTGAAGACCTGCCTGCGGAGCTGGATGTGCTGATCCTGGGAACAGGTCGGGACAAATGATGATGTCGTGACATGATGGAGATGTGTTATAGGCTTGTGTGACCCGGCGGGGGGCGGAGCCAGAGAGTGACCCGGTTTGTTAGTAATGTCGGACTGTGTACTGATGATTCATTCATCTGTCTGCCGCTTACAGGACCCGGGAATGGGAGGGGTCAGTGGGCGTGTGCATTAAGGGGCCCGAGGAGCCCCATTTATCATGTGCCATAATGTCCTGGCTCTGGGTCCGTTATATTGTGGCCCCCAGGAGCCCCATTCATCATGTACAGTAATGTCCTGGCTCTGGGTCTGTTATATAGTGGCCCCCAGGAGCCCCATTCATCATGTACAGTAATGTCCTGGCTCTGGGTCCGTTATATAGTGGCCCTCAGGAGCCCCATTCATCATGTACAGTAATGTCCTGGCTTTGGGTCTGTTATATAGTGGCCCCCAGGAGCCCCATTCATCGTGTACAGTAATGTCCTGGCTCTGGGTCCGTTATATAGTGGCCCTCAGGAGCCCCATTCATCGTGTACAGTAATGTCCTGGCTTTGGGTCTGTTATATAGTGGCCCTCAGGAGCCCCATTCATCGTGTACAGTAATGTCCTGGCTCTGGGTCTGTTATATAGTGGCCCTCAGGAGCCCCATTCATCGTGTACAGTAATGTCCTGGCTTTGGGTCTGTTATATAGTGGCCCCCAGGAGCCCCATTCATCATGTACAGTAATGTTCTGGCTTTGGGTCTGTTATATAGTGGCCCCCAGGAGCCCCATTCATCATGTACAGTAATGTCCTGGCTCTGGGTCTGTTATATAGTGGCCCCCAGGAGCCCCATTCATCATGTACAGTAATGTCCTGGCTCTGGGTCCGTTATATAGTGGCCCTCAGGAGCCCCATTCATCGTGTACAGTAATGTCCTGGCTCTGGGTCTGTTATATAGTGGCCCTTAGGAGCCCCATTCATCGTGTACAGTAATGTCCTGGCTCTGGGTCCGTTATATAGTGGCCCTCAGGAGCCCCATTCATCATGTACTGTAATGTCCTGGCTCTGGGTCTGTTATATAGTGGCCCTCAGGAGCCCCATTCATCATGTACTGTAATGTCCTGGCTCTGGGTCTGTTATATAGTGGCCCTTAGGAGCCCCATTCATCGTGTACAGTAATGTCCTGGCTCTGGGTCCGTTATATAGTGGCCCCGAGGAGCCCCATTTATCATGTGCCATAATGTCCTGGCTCTGGGTCCGTTATATAGTGGCCCTCAGGAGCCCCATTCATCATGTACAGTAATGTCCTGGCTCTGGGTCCGTTATATAGTGGCCCCCAGGAGCCCCATTCATCATGTACAGTAATGTCCTGGCTTTGGGTCTGTTATATAGTGGCCCCCAGGAGCCCCATTTATCATGTACAGTAATGTCCTGGCTCTGGGTCTGTTATATAGTGGCCCCCAGGAGCCCCATTCATCATGTACTGTAATGTCCTGGCTCTGGGTCCGTTATATAGTGGCCCCCAGGAGCCCCATTCATCATGTACAGTAATGTCCTGGCTTTGGGTCTGTTATATAGTGGCCCCCAGGAGCCCCATTCATCATGTACAGTAATGTCCTGGCTCTGGGTCCGTTATATTGTGGCCCCCAGGAGCCCCATTCATCATGTACAGTAATGTCCTGGCTCTGGGTCTGTTATATAGTGGCCCTCAGGAGCCCCATTCATCATGTACAGTAATGTCCTGGCTCTGGGTCCGTTATATAGTGGCTCCCAGGAGCCCCATTCATCATGTACAGTAATGTCCTGGCTCTGGGTCTGTTATATAGTGGCCCTCAGGAGCCCCATTCATCGTGTACAGTAATGTCCTGGCTCTGGGTCCGTTATATAGTGGCCCTCAGGAGCCCCATTCATCATGTACTGTAATGTCCTGGCTCTGGGTCCGTTATATAGTGGCCCCCAGGAGCCCCATTCATCATGTACAGTAATGTCCTGGCTTTGGGTCTGTTATATAGTGGCCCCCAGGAGCCCCATTTATCATGTACAGTAATGTCCTGGCTCTGGGTCTGTTATATAGTGGCCCCCAGGAGCCCCATTCATCATGTACTGTAATGTCCTGGCTCTGGGTCCGTTATATAGTGGCCCCCAGGAGCCCCATTCATCATGTACAGTAATGTCCTGGCTTTGGGTCTGTTATATAGTGGCCCCCAGGAGCCCCATTCATCATGTACAGTAATGTCCTGGCTCTGTGTCCGTTATATTGTGGCCCCCAGGAGCCCCATTCATCATGTACAGTAATGTCCTGGCTCTGTTATATAGTGGCCCTCAGGAGCCCCATTCATCGTGTACAGTAATGTCCTGGCTCTGGGTCTGTTATATAGTGGCCCTCAGGAGCCCCATTCATCGTGTACAGTAATGTCCTGGCTCTGGGTCTGTTATATAGTGGCCCTCAGGAGCCCCATTCATCGTGTACAGTAATGTCCTGGCTCTGGGTCCGTTATATAGTGGCTCCCAGGAGCCCCATTCATCATGTACAGTAATGTCCTGGCTCTGGGTCCGTTATATAGTGGCCCCGAGGAGCCCCATTCATCATGTACAGTAATGTCCTGGCTCTGGGTCCGTTATATAGTGGCCCCCAGGAGCCCCATTCATCATGTACAGTAATGTCCTGGCTCTGGGTCTGTTATATAGTGGCCCTCAGGAGCCCCATTCATCGTGTACAGTAATGTCCTGGCTCTGGGTCCGTTATATAGTGGCCCTCAGGAGCCCCATTCATCATGTACTGTAATGTCCTGGCTCTGGGTCCGTTATATAGTGGCCCTCAGGAGCCCCATTCATCATGTACTGTAATGTCCTGGCTCTGGGTCCGTTATATAGTGGCCCCCAGGAGCCCCATTCATCATGTACTGTAATGTCCTGGCTCTGGGTCCGTTATATAGTGGCCCCCAGGTGTTTATTTAGAATGCACAGGTTTATGTTTTTACAGTGGCCCTAAGGAGCCCCAGGTACAAGTGGTGTATTTAAGCTGCAAGAATTCACCTAGTGGCCCCAGACATGGGTGGAGCGTGAACACGGGCTGATGGTCTTCTCTCCGTACATGTGACCGGTGCGACCGCCATACCGTGACCGGTGCGACCGCCATACCGTGACCGGTGCGATGGATCCGTCTTGCTCCGCACCACATCGCGGACAGAAAACCGCTGCTTGCAGGATTATTGTGTCCGCGATGGGGACGCAGCCATATGGAAAGGAATGCATTCTGCAGCGTTTCATTCCGTTTCGTTCAGTTTTGTCCCCGTTGACAATAAATGGGGACAAACCGGAAGCGTTTTCTTCCGCTATTGAGATCCTATGATGTATCTCAATAGCGGAATAGAAGACGCTAATGTGAAAGTGGCCTAAGGGGGTCATTTAATAAGACTGGAGTTATAGACGCTGGTGATAGATCCGCTGCAGTTATGAAGAGGCGCCGTCCATAACTTCGGCGTATCCGGTGCCAGTCTAACTGTAAGGCTACTTTCACACTGACGTTTCTGTTTTCCGGTACTGAGATCCGTCATAGGGGCTCGATACCGGAAAAAAAACGCTTCCGTTTTGTCCCCATTCATTATCATTGGGGACAAAACTGAACTGAACAGAACGGAGCGCTCCAAAATGGATTCCGTTCCGTTTAGTTGCGTTCCCATACCGGAGAGCAAACCGCAACATGTTGTATTTTGCTCTCTGTCCTGGGATGCGGAGCGAGACGGATCCATCCTGACCCACAATGCAAGTCAATGGGGACGGATCCGTTTTCTCTGCCACAATCTGACACAATAGAAAACGGATCCGTCCCCCATTGACTTCCAATGGAGCTCATGACGGATCCGTCTTGGGATCTATGTTACAGATAATACAACCAGATCCATTCATAACGGATGCAGACGGTTGTATTATCAGATCCCTGCCGGATCCTGTAAAAAACGCTGGTGTGAAAGTCGCCTTAACAGGAGCAGAAAATGATGCACGAGACCGCCTGCGGCCCCTCACCTTCCCCGCTCATGTTAGACCTGGTGCGAGCGGGGAAAAGTCGCAGATTGTGGCGCTAATAACCTGCGTCAGAAATATGCCTAATACAGATGTTTCTGGATAGTAAATGACCCCCTTAGTTTTTCCAGCACCCGCGGTGTCTGTCCCCGTCCTGCCGATACCCCCGGTTCTCTGCCCCTCTGACTGTACCGACTGCGCGGCGAGATGCCCTCAAATCCTGCAGCTCATCAGCCCAGTCATTACTCCAGATGTTACCCCCCACAGCGCCCCTGTAAGTGCTGCCACCAGGTTCCTGCGCAGTAAGTGCCCCAGGGTGCAGTGATGTCATTGTGCCGCTTGTCCCAGGAGCTTGCACCCTCTGTTTGGTCAGAGCATGCTGTAGGCCGCAGGACGGTGGTGGGGCTGAGCCGTATGGCCTCTGCTCTACCACAGAAGTCCGCTGAGGCCATGTTGCTCACCGCGGATCACAAGTCCTCCCCTGGTGGGCCCCACTGTGTGAGCGGGCCTGGGACCACCATCTCCACTGCTTCTCTGCCAATTCTTCCTGTGCAGCTCCAGAAGGATCCACAGCGGGGGGTCCCACAGCTCGTACCCCCACTGATCCATGATGTATCCTCAGGGGGCGTTCCCACGACCATGGGGCTGCTGTGCTGGTGTTGCAGACCGCAAGATTCAGCGAAAGATAGGACATGTGTCTTCTGCCGACCCAGGAGCCCACGAAGGGGCTTCTGTGGGCTGTGACTCCACGCTGCAAAAGATGGGACATTTCCTTTCTTTTACCGCATCTTGTGAATTGCGGACCTATGGTCACCGCGATTTGCGGCCCACAGCACGGGCACAGCTGCCCCAAGATCGCACGAAGGCCCCCTGAGTATTTGGTTAGGAGTGGATACTTTTGTATCATTACTGTTTATATGAACAGATACATTTAAGGATAATCCTGGAATCTCCCAGAAATAAGTCTCCTGTGTGTCCAGGGCTGACCGTTGGGGTTCATTCACACGTCCGTAGTGTATTGCGGATCCGCAATACACCCGCCGGCTCCCCCATAGAACCGCAATTGCAGACAAGAATAGAACTTGTTCTATTTTTTTCAGGAGCCGCTGAACGGAAGATCGGGGCTGTGCTCCGGAAATGCGGATGCGGAGAGCACACTGTGTGCTGTCCGCATCTCTTCCGGCCCCATAGAGAATGAATGGGTCCGGATTTGTTCCACAACATTGCGGAACGGAACCGGACCCGTTCTACAGATGTGTGAATGGGCCCTTAGCCTGTGGATACAAAGAAGTGTGTTGTATGCTTTTCCGTTCAAGACAAAAGAAGGGTTTGTCATTTCTTCCATCACATGTGGCTGCAGTCTGGTCTCCGGTCTGTATAGTGATATCACATGTGGCTGCAGTCTGGTCTCCGGTCTGTATAGTTATATCGCATGTGGCTGCAGTCTGGTCTCCGGTCTGTATAGTTATATCACACGTGGCTGCAGTCTGGTCTCCGGTCTGTATAGTGATATCACACGTGGCTGCAGTCTGGTCTCCGGTCTGTATAGTGATATCACATGTGGCTGCAGTCTGGTCTCCGGTCTGTATAGTGATATCACACGTGGCTGCAGTCTGGTCTCCGGTCTGTATAGTGATATCACACGTGGCTGCAGTCTGGTCTCCGGTCTGTATAGTGATATCACATGTGGCTGCAGTCTGGTCTCCGGTCTGTATAGTTATATCACATGTGGCTGCAGTCTGGTCTCCGGTCTGTATAGTTATATCACATGTGGCTGCAGTCTGGTCTCCGGTCTGTATAGTTATATCACATGTGGCTGCAGTCTGGTCTCCGGTCTGTATAGTTATATCACATGTGGCTGCAGTCTGGTCTCCGGTCTGTATAGTTATTATATCACATGTGGCTGCAGTCTGGTCACCGGTCTGTATAGTTATATCACATGTGGCTGCAGTCTGGTCTCCGGTCTGTATAGTTATTATATCACATGTGGCTGCAGTCTGGTCTCCGGTCTGTATAGTGATATCACATGTGGCTGCAGTCTGGTCTCCGGTCTGTATAGTGATATCACATGTGGCTGCAGTCTGGTCTCCGGTCTGTATAGTGATATCACACGTGGCTGCAGTCTGGTCTCCGGTCTGTATAGTGATATCACATGTGGCTGCAGTCTGGTCTCCGGTCTGTATAGTTATATCACATGTGGCTGCAGTCTGGTCTCCGGTCTGTATAGTTATATCACATGTGGCTGCAGTCTGGTCTCCGGTCTGTATAGTTATATCACATGTGGCTGCAGTCTGGTCTCCGGTCTGTATAGTTATATCACATGTGGCTGCAGTCTGGTCTCCGGTCTGTATAGTTATTATATCACATGTGGCTGCAGTCTGGTCTCCGGTCTGTATAGTTATATCACATGTGGCTGCAGTCTGGTCTCCGGTCTGTATAGTGATATCACATGTGGCTGCAGTCTGGTCACCGGTCTGTATAGTTATATCACATGTGGCTGCAGTCTGGTCTCCGGTCTGTATAGTTATATCACATGTGGCTGCAGTCTGGTCTCCGGTCTGTATAGTTCTATCACACGTGGCTGCAGTCTGGTCTCCGGTCTGTATAGTGATATCACATGTGGCTGCAGTCTGGTCTCCGGTCTGTATAGTTATATCACATGTGGCTGCAGTCTGGTCTCCGGTCTGTATAGTTATATCACATGTGGCTGCAGTCTGGTCTCCGGTCTGTATAGTGATATCACATGTGGCTGCAGTCTGGTCTCCGGTCTGTATAGTTATATCGCATGTGGCTGCAGTCTGGTCTCCGGTCTGTATAGTGATATCACATGTGGCTGCAGTCTGGTCTCCGGTCTGTATAGTTCTATCACACGTGGCTGCAGTCTGGTCTCCGGTCTGTATAGTGATATCACATGTGGCTGCAGTCTGGTCTCCGGTCTGTATAGTTATATCACATGTGGCTGCAGTCTGGTCTCCGGTCTGTATAGTTATATCACATGTGGCTGCAGTCTGGTCTCCGGTCTGTATAGTTATATCACATGTGGCTGCAGTCTGGTCTCCGGTCTGTATAGTTATATCACATGTGGCTGCAGCCTGGTCTCCGGTCTGTATAGTTATATCACACGTGGCTGCAGTCTGGTCTCCGGTCTGTATAGTTATATCACATGTGGCTGCAGTCTGGTCTCCGGTCTGTATAGTTATATCACATGTGGCTGCAGTCTGGTCTCCGGTCTGTATAGTTATTATATCACATGTGGCTGCAGTCTGGTCTCCGGTCTGTATAGTTATATCACACGTGGCTGCAGTCTGGTCTCCGGTCTGTATAGTGATATCACATGTGGCTGCAGTCTGGTCTCCGGTCTGTATAGTGATATCACATGTGGCTGCAGTCTGGTCTCCGGTCTGTATAGTTATTATATCACATGTGGCTGCAGTCTGGTCTCCGGTCTGTATAGTTATATCACACGTGGCTGCAGTCTGGTCTCCGGTCTGTATAGTTATATCACACGTGGCTGCAGTCTGGTCTCCGGTCTGTATAGTTATTATATCACATGTGGCTGCAGTCTGGTCTCCGGTCTGTATAGTTATTATATCACATGTGGCTGCAGTCTGGTCTCCGGTCTGTATAGTTATATCACATGTGGCTGCAGTCTGGTCTCCGGTCTGTATAGTGATATCACATGTGGCTGCAGTCTGGTCTCCGGTCTGTATAGTTATATCACATGTGGCTGCAGTCTGGTCTCCGGTCTGTACAGTTATATCACATGTGGCTGCAGTCTGGTCTCCGGTCTGTATAGTTATTATATCACATGTGGCTGCAGTCTGGTCTCCGGTCTGTATAGTTATATCACATGTGGCTGCAGTCTGGTCTCCGGTCTGTACAGTTATATCACACGTGGCTGCAGTCTGGTCTCCGGTCTCCTCTCTGTCTACAGTCGTGGCCAAAAGTTTTGAGAATGACACAAATATTAGTTTTCACAAAGTTTGCTGCTAAACTGCTTTTAGATCTTTGTTTCAGTTGCTTCTGTGATGTAGTGAAATATAATTACTCGCACTTCATACGTTTCAGAGGCTTTTAGCGACAATTACATGACATTTACGCAGAGTCAGTATTTGCAGTGTCGGCCCTTCTTTTTCAGGACCTCTGCAATCCGACTGCGCATGCTCTCAATCAGCTTCCGGGCCAATTCCTGACTGATACAACCCATTCTTTCATCATCACTTCTTGGAGTTTGTCAGAATTAGTGGTTTTTGTTTGTCCACCCGCCTCTTGAGGATTGACCACAAGTTCTCAATGGGATTAAGATCTGGGGAGTTTCCAGGCCATGGACCCAAAATGTCAACGTTTTGGTCCCGGAGCCACTTAGTTATCACTTTTGCCTTATGGCACGGTGCTCCATCGTGCTGGAAAATGCATTGGTCTTCACCAAACTGTTGATGGATTGTTGGAAGAAGTTGCTGTTGGAGGGTGTTTTGGTGCCATTCTTTATTCATGGCTGTGTTTTGGGGCAGAATTGTGAGTGAGCCCACTCCCTTGGATGAGAAGCAACCCCACACATGACTGGTCTCAGGATGCTTTACTGGTGGCATGACACAGGACTGATGGTAGCGCTCTCACCTTTTCTTCTCCGGACAAGCCTTTTTCCGGATGCCCCAAACAATCGGAAAGAGGCTTCATCGGAGAATAGGACTTTGCCCCAGTCCTCAGCCGTCCAGTCACCATATTTTCTGCAGAAGATCAATCTGTCCCTGATGTTTTTTTTGGAGCGAAGTGGCTTCTTTGCTGCCCTTCTTGACACCAGGCCATCTTCCAAAAGTCTTGGCCTCACTGTGCGTGCAGATGCGCTCACACCTGCCTGCTGCCGTTCCTGAGCAAGCTCTGCACTGGCGGCACTCCGATCCCGCAGCTGAATCCTCTTTAGGAGACGATCCTGGCGCTTGCTGGACTTTCTTGGGCGCCCTGAAGCCTTCTTAACAAGAATTGAACCTCTTTCCTTGAAGTTCTTGAGGATCCTATAAATTGTTGATTGAGGTGCAATCTTAGTAGCCACAATATCCTTGCCTGTGAAGCCATTTTTATGCAACGCAATGATGGCTGCACGCGTTTCTTTGCAGGTCACCATGGTTAACAATGGAAGAACAATGATTTCAAGCATCACCCTCCTTTTAACAGGTCAAGTCTGCCATTTTACCCCAATCAGCCTGACATAATGATCTCCAGCCTTGTGCTCGTCAACATTCTCACCTGAGTTACCAAGACGATTACTGAAATGATCTCAGCAGGTCCTTTAATGACAGCAATGAAATGCAGTGGAAAGGTTTTTTTGGGGATTAAGTTAATTTTCATGGTAAAGAAGGACGATGCAATTCATCTGATCATCTTCATAACATTCTGGAGTAGATGCAAATTGCTATTATAAAAACGTAAGCAGCAACTTTTCCAATTTCCAATATTTATGTAATTCTCAAAACTTTTGGCCACGACTGTACAGGTCTGTATAGTTATATCACATGCAGCTGGACGTCCGGCTCGTGGCCCAGTGTCGTGCAGACGTCTTCTCATGGTTTTTGTAGACGCTGTTTGCCGCCCTAGGCTACGGATGTGACATGTTCACGTGCGGTATGGAATGGATCACTCAGCGCCATTCTTCTAATCAGACGATGCGTCCGGGCTGAGGTTCTCCTCTCATCGCTCTTCTCCCAACCACCAGGACCCACAGTGTTTAACAGTTCTGACATCTCAGCACGGAGCGATCTGCCCGGGTGATAAACCGAGGCCTCTCAGCTCAGGATTCTGTCCTCTCAGTATAAGGCCGAATGCACACGGCCGTGTTCCGCGGCCGAGAGCGGTCTGTGGTATGCCGGGCTGGATTCCTGTTCGGAGCAGGAGCGCACGGCGTCATTGGTTGCTATGGCGCTGTGCGCTTCATGCCGCCGCTGCTGTACAGTAATACACTGTACAGCAGCGGCGGCATGAAGCGCACTGCGTCATAGCATAGACATAGTAAACCTAGAATGTGTCGGCAGATCAGAACCATTTGGCCCATCTAGTCTGCCCAATATACTGAATACTATGGATAGCCCCGGCCCTATCTTATATGAAGGATGGCCTTATGCCTATCCCATGCATGCTTAACCTCCTCCACTGTATTTGCAGCTAAACACTTCTGCAGGAAGGCTATTCCCTGCATCCACTACTCTCTCAGTAAAGTAATACTTCCTGATATTACTTTTAAACCTTTGCTCCTCTAATGTAACACTATGTCCTCGTGTAGCAGTTTTCCTTCTTGTAAATCTTCTCTCCTCTTTTACCTTGTTGATTCCCTTTATGTATTTAGCAGTTTTTATCATATCCTCTCTGTCGCGTCTTTCTTCCAAGCTCTACATGTTAAGGTCCTTTAATCTTTCCTGGTAAGTTTTATCCTGCAATCCATGTACCAGTTTAGTAGCTCTTCTCTGAACTCTCTCCAAAGTATCAGTATCCTTCTGGAGATATGGTCTCCAGTACTGAGCACAATACTCCAGATGAGGTCTCACTAGTGCTCTGTAGAGCGGCATGAGCGCCCCCTCTGTCTACTGGTAATGCCTCTCCCTATACACCCCAGCACTCTGCTAGCATCTCCTGCTGCTCTATGGCATGGTCTGCCTACCTTTAAGTCTTCTGAAATAATGACCCCTAAACCCCTTTCCTCAGATACTGAGGTTAGGACTGTATCACTGATTGTATATTCTGCTCTTGGGTTTTTACGTCCCAGGTGCATTATCTTGCACTTATCAACATTACATTTTAGTTGCCAGATTTTTGACCATTCCTCTAGTTTTCCTAAAACCTTTCCCATTTGGTGTATCCCTCCAGGAACATCAACCCTGTTACAAATCTTTGTGTCATCAGCAAAAATACACCCCTTACCATCAAGGCCTTCTGCAATGTCGCTGATAAAGATATTAAACAATATAGGTCCCAGAACAGATCCCTGAGGTGCCCCACTGGTAACAAGACCATGGTCTGAATATACTCCATGGACTACAACCCTCTGTCTGTCCCTCAGCCACTGCCTAATCCATTCAACAATATGGGAGTCCAAGCCCAAAGACTGCACTTTATTGATAAGCCTTCTATGTGGGACAGTATCGAAAGCCTTACTGAAGTCTAGATAAGCGATGTCTACTGCACCTCCTCCATCTATTATTTTAGTCACCCAATCAAAAAAATCAATAAGATTAGTCTGACATGATCTCCCTGAAGTAAACCCATGCTGTTCTTCATCTTTCAATCCATGGGATTTTAGATGGTCCAGAATCCTCTCCTTAAGTATGGTTTCCATTAATTTCCCCACTATTGGTGTCAGGCTTACTGGCCTATAGTTGCCCGATTCCTCCCTACTACCTTTCTTGTGAATGGGCACAACATTTGCTAATTTCCAATCTTTTGGGACGACTCCTGTTACCAGTGATTGGTTAAATAAATCTGTTAATGGTTTTGCTAGTTCGCCGCTGAGCTCTTTTAATAGCTTTGGGTGTATCCCATCAGGCCCCTGTGACTTATTTGTAGTATTTTTAGACAGCTGACTCAGAACCTCTTTCTCTGTAAAGACACAGGCGTCAAAAGATTCATTAGTCTTCTTTCCTAACTGAGGTCCTTCTCCTTCATTTTCCTTCGTAAAAACTGAACAGAAGTATTCATTGAGGCAGTCAGCTAGTTCTTTATCTTCTCCCATATTCCTTCCTTCTTTTGTTTTTAATTTGGTAATTCCTAGTTTTAGTTTCCTTTTTTCATTTATGTATCTGCAGAATGCCTTATCGCCTTTTTTCCCTGACTGAGCTAATTTCTCTTCTGCCTGTGCTTTAGAAGCTCTTATAACTTGTTTGGCCTCTCTCTGCCTAATCTTATAAATTTCCCTGTCATCCTCGTTTTTTTGTTTTTTTTTATAATTCCTAAATGCTATCTTTTAGTATTTAATGATTTTGGCCACTTCTGCTGAGTACCACAGTGGTCTCTTCCTTTTTTTGCTTTTACTGACAAGTCTAATGCATTCTTCAGTTGCCTTCAATAGTGCCACTTTTAAGTAGTCCCATTTCTCCTGGACTCCAATGAAACTGTTCCAATCTGATAGGGACTCGTATACCACTAATCTAATTTGAGAAAAGTCAGTTTTTCTAAAATCTAAAACTTTTGCGCTCCTGCTCTGAACAGGAATCCAGCCCGGCATAACACGGACCGCTCTCAGCCGCGGAACACGGCCGTGTGCATTCGGCCTAAGACCATGTGGTGATAACTGGGATGTGAGTGGACAGGAGGCATCGCACAATCGTCCCACACGACCCGATCTGACTTCTGAGGTTTCATGTGGCTTTTACTTTCAGTCTGGCTTTTATGCCCCTCCCACATTCTGCAGATTGGAGCTAGGTGCTGGAAATTTCATAATCTGTAGATCTGACTAACACCTGCTACTTCCTCAGTTTGCAGAATGTTATGGCTTCTTCTTGTGCTGGAATTTCATTGTTGAGCTGTCTCCCCCTAAAGTTCACACAATCAGGATTTGCATATGTCCGCAGCAGAAATCTGAAGCAGAATTTCCGGTGTTCCTAAATCTGTGTGAACACAGCCTGACTGACCATGTCAGGAGGAAGGTCCAGGCAGGGCAGTACCTAGATATCTCTAGTTACAAAGTGTGCGGTGGAGCTGGCACCTGATTATCCATTACCTGTGTATGTCGGTGTAGGTTAGAGGCTTTCACTTTGGCGCGGCCGATCTCCCCTGATACCAGCGATAAGTGTGGATAATAGAGGTCGGAGGGGAAGCTGCACCGCCGTCTAGAAAGGTCACTGGATTCCTTTGCTACCCTTGAAAAATGTGTAAAATTCCATCTGGCCGACAATCCGGGGTCCGGCCCATCAATAACTGGTAATAGTGCATGAGGGAGCCTCCAGCCTCGCGCCTCGTAAAGTAAGATCTATTCCTCCTCCGTGGTTGTCAGCGCCTCCTTATCCCTCACACTCACAGCTTAAGACTTATCTTCATTTCTGCCGCTGATTTTTTATTTGCTGGCATCCATTGATTTCTATTCTGCGGTGATAAAAATAAATGCAGCGGCCGCAGAGACGATCGGAAAATGTCAGGAACTTTGGAAAGTTTGTTTCTTTCATCTTGTCAGAGGACAGCGTGCATCCATCAGGACGCCTCATTATGTCCATCCACCGGCATAGTCCTTAATCTGCACAGGGTTATCCACCTGGGATCTGCCGGGGAAATGTGTCCCCCTTCACTGCGCCGTCTGTCTCTTTACATTGGACCTGCCGCTGCACCATCTCTATCTTTACAATGGACCTCCCCACCGCTCCATCTTTATCCTTACAATAGACCCCCTTCCCCGCTGAGCCAACTCTGTCCTCACACTGAACCTCCCCCAATGCCCCATCTCTCTCCTTACAGTGGACCTCCTCCTCCTGCCTCAATGAGCCATCTCTGTCCTCGCACTGCACCTCCCCTGCTGTTTCATCTACTTACACTGGACCTCCTCCTTCCCTGCTGCCCCATCTCTCTCCCCTAACACTGGACCTTCTCCTCGCACTCTGCCCCATCTCTCTCCCCTAACACTGGACCTCCTCCTCGCACTCTGCCCCATCTCTCTCCCCTAACACTGGACCTCCTCCTCGCACTCTGCCCCATCTCTCTCCTAACACTGGACCTTCTCCTCGCACTCTGCCCCATCTCTCTCCTAACACTGGACCTTCTCCTCGCACTCTGCCCCATCTCTCTCCCCTAACACTGGACCTCCTCCTCGCACTCTGCCCCATCTCTCTCCCCTAACACTGGACGTCCTCCTCGCACTCTGCCCCATCTCTCTCCCCTAACACTGGACCTCCTCCTCGCACTCTGCCCCATCTCTCCCCTAACACTGAACCTCCTCCTCGCACTCTGCCCCATCTCTCTCCTAACACTGGACCTTCTCCTCGCACTCTGCCCCATCTCTCTCCTAACACTGGACCTTCTCCTCGCACTCTGCCCCATCTCTCTCCTAACACTGGACCTTCTCCTCGCACTCTGCCCCATCTCTCTCCCCTAACGCTGGACCTCCTCCTCGCACTCTGCCCCATCTCTCTCCTAACACTGGACCTCCTCATCGCACTCTGCCCCATCTCTCCCCTAACGCTGGACCTCCTCCTCGCACTCTGCCCCATCTCTCTCCCCTAACTCTGGACCTTCTCCTCGCACTCTGCCCCATCTCTCTCCCCTAACACTGGACCTTCTCCTCGCACTCTGCCCCATCTCTCTCCTAACACTGGACCTTCTCCTCGCACTCTGCCCCATCTCTCTCCCCTAACACTGGACCTCCTCCTCGCACTCTGCCCCATCTCTCTCCTAACACTGGACCTCCTCCTCGCACTCTGCCCCATCTCTCTCCTAACACTGGACCTCCTCCTCGCACTCTGCCCCATCTCTCTCCCCTAACACTGGACCTCCTCCTCGCACTCTGCCCCATCTCTCTCCTAACGCTGGACCTCCTCCTCGCACTCTGCCCCATCTCTCTCTCCTAACGCTGGACCTCCTCCTCGCACTCTGCCCCATCTCTCTCCTAACACTGGACCTCCTCCTCGCACTCTGCCCCATCTCTCTCCTAACGCTGGACCTCCTCCTCGCACTCTGCCCCATCTCTCCCCTAACACTGGACCTCCTCCTCGCACTCTGCCCCATCTCTCTCTCCTAACACTGGACCTCCTCCTCGCACTCTGCCCCATCTCTCTCCCCTAACACTGGACCTCCTCCTCGCACTCTGCCCCATCTCTCTCCCCTAACACTGGACCTCCTCCTCGCACTCTGCCCCATCTCTCTCCCCTAACACTGGACCTCCTCCTCGCACTCTGCCCCATCTCTCTCCCCTAACACTGGACCTCCTCCTCGCACTCTGCCCCATCTCTCTCCCCTAACACTGGACCTCCTCCTCGCACTCTGCCCCATCTCTCTCCCCTAACACTGGACCTCCTCCTCGCACTCTGCCCCATCTCTCTCCCCTAACACTGGACCTCCTCCTCGCACTCTGCCCCATCTCTCTCCCCTAACACTGGACCTCCTCCTCGCACTCTGCCCCATCTCTCTCCCCTAACACTGGACCTTCTCCTCTCACTCTGCCCCATCTCTCTCCCCTAACACTGGACCTCCTCCTTGCACTCTGCCCCATCTCTCTCCTAACACTGGACCTCCTCCTTGCACTCTGCCCCATCTCTCTCCCCTAACACTGGACCTCCTCCTCGCACTCTGCCCCATCTCTCTCCCCTAACGCTGGACCTCCTCCTCCCACTCTGCCCCATCTCTCTCCCTATGTCATCCTTTTCCACATATTTCTGTGCTAGTGGCAATGGCGGCTGATTTGATGGTGGTAGTTGTCACCAGGCTCAGTGCTGGATGCTCCACCGTCCCTCCTCACTGCTCAGAGCTCATTATAACGTGGGCAGGATAAATATTCACGCCCTGATGAGAGGCGCCATCCATTGGGTTTTATGCCGATGCAGCAATGATCTCCACGTATGATTCTTGTTATCTGCCCGCCATCGGCTGGATTACTGTGTAGATGGGGTGATAAGTGGCGCCTGCACAGCTCTCCGCCCCCTGTCCTTAAACCCCGCCCCCTGTCCTTATAGTCCGGATGCTTCTTTGTCCTATGGCGCCATTAGAGCTTTTATGTAAATTCCGCTGGTTGCTTTTTGGCTCCACCCCTGCTGTCTTGTGACTCCTCCCACAATTCACTGCTCTCTGGTAACCTCTGAAGATGCCTTATTTCCGCAGGTCTGCCGGAATCCATCATCGCCGCCGCCTGTTCCCGGATTGGACAGCGCGTCCTCCATCTTGACTCGTAAGTTGTTTCACCGGATGGAAATTAATTTTATTTTTTAAGTAAATTGTATCACCTGCGTCAGGAAAATCTTGGAATTGTCACCCCGGGTGTTGTGGGCAACAATATTATGGGGTGAAATCCTCCTATTTATTGAGCGAGTGCCCTTTAACAAGAATAATGGCGGCATAGTCACCAGTCGCCTGATTTCCCGTTATAGCGCGCGTCTTCCTGGCCGATGCCACTTTACAGCCCATATATCAGATCTGCTCACCGTCCGGGCTGTACTTTTCACACGTGGCGCCAAATGACGGTAATGAACGTTTCGGGAGAGGTCCATTAAAAAGCGGTGAGTGGCAGCGCAGGTGATGGATGTGCCCGCTCCCGTCTCGCCATCGCGGACAGGAGAAGCTTTTGATTGGCCGTTTGTCATTAATTCCCGCAGACGGCTCTGAAGCTGATGTCCGGTGCCAAATTGTAATTGAAGGAGGGCGGTCTGCGCCTGCCAGCTATCGTCTCCATCACTGCCGCCGGTAGTAATGAGCGGGTGACATGTGGAGATATCCGGGGGGGGCATGAAGAGGCGGAGAGGTCACGCGGTGCCGGCCGCACCGGTATATGTGGTAGAGCCGCTCCAGGCCCTGGAGTGCGAGGGGTTACCCTGCTGCTTCACAGCCCCCTGTTAGAATGAGCCCCGGTCCGGCAGATTATGGGGTGAGGTATGACCCGGAGGAGCAGACGAAGTGCCATAAACCCTGATCCTGTGTGACCGCGCCGACAGAATCAGCTCTGCTACATCTGCGTCTGACGGGGCGACTGCGCCATAATCGGGGTGTACACCTGCACGAAGGCTCAGCAGTAGCATCACCCTGAGCGGGCGCCCATCCTAAGTGTGGGCATTGCTACGTCTGCCCGGGTACAATCATCCGGAGAACGTCTCCCGCGAGAGCGACGCCATTAATTACACAGAGTTACTTTATCACAGGCTTTCCACACCGGACTGTCTCTATCTCCCTGACTATATCTTTCCCTCTCTCTTTCCTGCACTCTATCTCTCTCTGCCTCTTTCTCTCCTGCACTCTCTGTCTCTCTCTCTCTGTCTCTCTGCTGAACTCTTGCTCTGTCTCTCTCACTTCCTTTCTCTCTTTCCTGCACTCCCTCTCTTTCTTCCTCTTTTTCTCCTGCACTCTTCCTCTCTGTCCCTCTCTTTATCTCTCTTTCCTGCTCTGTCTTTCTCTCCTGCACTCTCTCTCGCTCGCTCTCTGACTGTCTCGTCTTGTTGTCTTGCAGGAGGAGTTACTATGGGGGTAACTGGGCCAGTTTCACATTTTCGGGTTTGCAGACGTGGATTTCAGACTCTCAGGTTCGTGTCTCCTGATGTGCAGTAGATTCTGGGAGGTTGGTGCATGTGGATATACACGTACAGCGCACGCACCCATCATACATGTGTACAGCGCACGCACCCATCATACATGTGTACATGTACAGCACACGCACGCCTCATACATGTGTACATGTACAGCACACGCACTCCTCCATGTGTACATGTACAGCACACGCACTCCTCCATGGGTACACGTACAGCACACGCACTCCTCATACGTGTGTACACGTACAGCACACGCACTCCTCGTACGTGTGTACACGTACAGCACACGCACTCCTCCATGTGTACACGTACAGCACACGCACTCCTCATACGTGTGTACACGTACAGCACACGCACTCCTCGTACGTGTGTACACGTACAGCACACGCACTCCTCATACGTGTGTACACGTACAGCACACGCACTCCTCGTACGTGTGTACAGCGCACGCACCCATCATACATGTGTACAGCGCACGCACCCATCATACATGTGTACAGCGCACGCACCCCTCATACATGTGTACAGCGCACGCACCCATCATACATGTGTACAGCGCACGCACCCATCATACATGTGTACAGCGCACGCACCCATCATACATGTGTACAGCGCACGCACCCATCATACATGTGTACAGCACACGCACTCCTCATACATGTGTACAGCACACGCACTCCTCATACATGTGTACAGCACACGCACTCCTCATACATGTGTACAGCACACGCACTCCTCATACATGTGTACAGCACACGCACTCCTCATACATGTGTACAGCACACGCACTCCTCATACATGTGTACACGCACACGCACTCCTCATACATGTGTACACGTACAGCGCACACACCCATCATGCATGCGTACACGCACTCCTCATACATGTGCACACGCACTCCTCATACATGTGTACAGCACACGCACTCCTCATACATGTGTACAGCACACGCACTCCTCATACATGTGTACATGTACAGCACACGCACTCCTCATACATGTGTACATGTACAGCACACGCACGCCTCATACATGTGTACATGTACAGCACACGCACGCCTCATACATGTGTACATGTACAGCACACGCACGCCTCATACATGTGTACATGTACAGCACACGCACGCCTCATACATGTGTACATGTACAGCACACGCACGCCTCATACGTGTGCACACGTACAGCACACGCACTCGTCGTACGTGTGCACGCGTACAGCACACGCACTCGTCGTACGTGTGCACGCGTACAGCACACGCACTCGTCGTACGTGTGCACGCGTACAGCACACGCACTCGTCGTACGTGTGCACGCGTACAGCACACGCACTCGTCGTACGTGTGCACGCGTACAGCACACGCACTCGTCGTACGTGTGCACGCGTACAGCACACGCACTCGTCGTACGTGTGCACGCGTACAGCACACGCACTCGTCGTACGTGTGCACGCGTACAGCACACGCACTCGTCGTACGTGTGCACGCGTACAGCACACGCACTCGTCGTACGTGTGCACGCGTACAGCACACGCACTCGTCGTACGTGTGCACGCGTACAGCACACGCACTCGTCGTACGTGTGCACGCGTACAGCACACGCACTCGTCGTACGTGTGCACGCGTACAGCACACGCACTCGTCGGTACGTGTGCACGCGTACAGCACACGCACTCGTCGTACGTGTGCACGCGTACAGCACACGCACTCGTCGTACGTGTGCACGCGTACAGCACACGCACTCGTCGTACGTGTGCACGCGTACAGCACACGCACTCGTCGTACGTGTGCACGCGTACAGCACACGCACTCGTCGTACGTGTGCACGCGTACAGCACACGCACTCGTCGTACGTGTGCACGCGTACAGCACACGCACTCGTCGTACGTGTGCACGCGTACAGCACACGCACTCGTCGTACGTGTGCACGCGTACAGCACACGCACTCGTCGTACGTGTGCACGCGTACAGCACACGCACTCGTCGTACGTGTGCACGCGTACAGCACACGCACTCGGTAGCTGTGCACGCGTACAGCACACGCACTCGTCGTACGTGTGCACGCGTACAGCACACGCACTCGTCGTACGTGTGCACGCGTACAGCACACGCACTCGTCGTACGTGTGCACGCGTACAGCACACGCACTCGTCGTACGTGTGCACGCGTACAGCACACGCACTCGTCGTACGTGTGCACGCGTACAGCACACGCACTCGTCGTACGTGTGCACGCGTACAGCACACGCACTCGTCGTACGTGTGGCACGCGTACAGCACAGCACTCGTCGTACGTGTGCACGCGTACAGCACACGCACTCGTCGTACGTGGCACGCGTACAGCACACCGCACTCGTCGTACGTGTGCACGCGTACAGCACACGCACTCGTCGTACGTGTGCACGCGTACAGCACACGCACTCGTCGTACGTGTGCACGCGTACAGCACACGCACTCGTCGTACGTGTGCACGCGTACAGCACACGCACTCGTCGTACGTGTGCACGCGTACAGCACACGCACTCGTCGTACGTGTGCACGCGTACAGCACACGCACTCGTCGTACGTGTGCACGCGTACAGCACACGCACTCGTCGTACGTGTGCACGCGTACAGCACACGCACTCGTCGTACGTGTGCACGCGTACAGCACACGCACTCCTCGTACATGTAGATCTTTCCAGCTCCCTCAGCAGCCGCCTCTCATGTCTGTGCAGGCCATTCACTGACAGGCAGCAGTTCATTCCTGCGCTTCCTGCTGCGGCCCGTACATTAGAGATTGTTCTCTCTTTCTAGACACAAGACGTTGCTGCGGAGGAAGCCGTGATTAAGAAGGAAGACGTACTGGAAAATGAAGAGGTTCTGCTCCTGAACCAGCGGGACCCGACCATCAGCAACATCGAGGTTTACACCTGTTCCAGGTAAGAAACCTCCTAATATAATACAGCACAAGAGCACGGGCAGCGCCGGAGATTATACTGTATAGGAAACAGTCAGTAAGCTGGTGGACAGGCTGAGAGGCTATCCTGTAGGGGCAGTTACACTGCTGACAGTGTCAGAACACAGACAACCAGTGCATGATGGGAGAATTCAGCTCTGAAGCCTGCAGAATTAATGTAATGTATGTGCACAGTGACTCCACCAGCAGAATAGTGAGTGCAGCTCTGGAGTATAATACAGGATGTAACTCAGGATCAGTACAGGATAAGTAATGTATGTGCACAGTGACTCCACCAGCAGAATAGTGAGTGCAGCTCTGGAGTATAATACAGGATGTAACTCAGGATCAGTACAGGATAAGTAATGTATGTGCACAGTGACTCCACCAGCAGAATAGTGAGTGCAGCTCTGGAGTATAATACAGGATGTAACTCAGGATCAGTACAGGATAAGTAATGTATGTACACAGTGACTACACCAGCAGAATAGTGAGTGCAGCTCTGGAGTATAATACAGGATGTAACTCAGGATCAGTACAGGATAAGTAATGTATGTACACAGTGACTGCACCAGCAGAATAGTGAGTGCAGCTCTGGAGTATAATACAGGATGTAACTCAGGATCAGTGCAGGATAAGTAATGTATGTACACAGTGACTGCACCAGCAGAATAGTGAGTGCAGCTCTGGAGTATAATACAGGATGTAACTCAGGATCAGTACAGATAAGTAATGTATGTACACAGTGACTGCACCAGCAGAATAGTGAGTGCAGCTCTGGAGTATAATACAGGATGTAACTCAGGATCAGTGCAGGATAAGTAATGTATGTACACAGTGACTGCACCAGCAGAATAGTGAGTGCAGCTCTGGAGTATAATACAGGATGTAACTCAGGATCAGTACAGGATAAGTAATGTATGTGCACAGTGACTCCACCAGCAGAATAGTGAGTGCAGCTCTGGAGTATAATACAGGATGTAACTCAGGATCAGTACAGGATAAGTAATGTATGTACACAGTGACTGCACCAGCAGAATAGTGAGTGCAGCTCTGGAGTATAATACAGGATGTAACTCAGGATCAGTACAGGATAAGTAATGTATGTACACAGTGACTGCACCAGCAGAATAGTGAGTGCAGCTCTGGAGTATAATACAGGATGTAACTCAGGATCAGTGCAGGATAAGTAATGTATGTACACAGTGACTGCACCAGCAGAATAGTGAGTGCAGCTCTGGAGTATAATACAGGATGTAACTCAGGATCAGTACAGATAAGTAATGTATGTACACAGTGACTGCACCAGCAGAATAGTGAGTGCAGCTCTGGAGTATAATACAGGATGTAACTCAGGATCAGTGCAGGATAAGTAATGTATGTACACAGTGACTGCACCAGCAGAATAGTGAGTGCAGCTCTGGAGTATAATACAGGATGTAACTCAGGATCAGTACAGGATAAGTAATGTATGTACACAGTGACTGCACCAGCAGAATAGTGAGTGCAGCTCTGGAGTATAATACACGATGTAACTCAGGGTCAGTACAGGATAAGTAATGTATGTACACAGTGACTGCACCAGCAGAATAGTGAGTGCAGCTCTGGAGTATAATACAGGATGTAACTCAGGATCAGTACAGGATAAGTAATCTATGTACACAGTGACTACACCAGCAGAATAGTGAGTGCAGCTCTGGAGTATAATACAGGATGTAACTCAGGATCAGTACAGGATAAGTAATCTATGTACACAGTGACTACACCAGCAGAATAGTGAGTGCAGCTCTGGAGTATAATACAGGATGTAACTCAGGATCAGTACAGGATAAGTAATGTATGTACACAGTGACTGCACCAGCAGAATAGTGAGTGCAGCTCTGGAGTATAATACAGGATGTGACTTAGGATCAGTACAGGATAAGTAATGTATGTACACAGTGACTGCACCAGCAGAATAGTGAGTGCAGCTCTGGAGTATAATGCAGGATGTGACTTAGGATCAGTACTGGATTTGTCATGTATGTGCGCACTCACTTCTATATGGTTATAGGTTATTGTACAGGGGGCCCCGGTGATCTTGGGCTCTGCGTGCGTCTCGCCCTCGTTGCTGTATATAACACGTACTCCACAGGTGACGTCTCGGAGTGAGGTTCAGATTACCCGCCGTGTATATTTATTAGGGCAGTGAAATAAGGGGGGACGGTTATAGCCGTAGTTTACACGCTGTAATATTCTCACCGCGCTGAGTGGCTGGAGAGTCCTTGAGGATATTTGCTCATAAATATTCTGACCGCTCCACATAAAGCAGGCGGTCCAGGCAGCGGCGGGGCGCACAGCGGACTCCGGAAAGAAGTGGCGAATTTGTGTATTTTATTTAAACAATCAATCTCCTGCGCGGTGTAATGTGTCATCTGAGAGGGCGAGGAGGAGGAAGAACAGGGCGGATGTGAGGACGCTGTCTGGCGGGGCAGTAACTTCTGTAGTAACATCCAGACATCAGGCGCGTTCCTTTATAATGAGGTTTTTCCCATCAAAAATGGCGCGAATACCACCAACTGCAGTGATATCGATGACAGCGCCACTTTTGAGATCAGCGCCACACGGGTATTACATCCTAGAGACATATATTCGCCGCTTGTATCACCTATAGGTTCGGCTGCAGATTTCATCCCTTCCACGTAGAAAGCGGGAAATTGTGTGACCGATCCCCGGATAGTGAGGACGCTGCGGCATATACGGACACCTCTAAGGCCGGGTTCACATCACGTATTTCCCATCCTTTTATACGTTAAACGGATGCCTCAGACTGATGCTATACAATGTCATCCGCTCACCATAGACTTCCATTGTAAAACCGGACTGTGCAGGATACAAAAACGTGGTGTGCTGCGTTTTTATATCCATTTTTTTCCTAACGTATACGTTGAACGGAGGCATAAAACGTGATGTGAGCCCACCCTAAGTGCTCGCCTTTCTGTGCTGAAAATGTCTACAGCGCAAATCTGTAAAATCTGCAGCAAGTCCACCGCATGTGAATTCATCCTAATGTCTACAGCGAGTATTGGCAAAACCCGGATGCTGGTGGCGTTTTCAGTGCATCTCCCATAGGATTCCTTCTAGGACTTTCTGCAATGTTGGGTTTAAAAAAAAAAAAAAACGTAAATCGCCAGCCGTGTGCTTTATTTCATTTTGTGCTGTTTTTGTACTTTTTGTTGTTGCCTTTTTATGAACAAATAGTCTGTTTAAGCGCTTCCGTTTTATGAGGCGTTTTACTTCCTCTATAGACCAGTGTAATAAAGAAACCCGGAAGCCCCTGTAGAAAATGTACACAATGTAAAAACGCCATAAAAAAACGCCTCCCGCACTGACAACGCCATTTCCTCAAGCAGGGACAATAAAAACTAACGGGGGACCGTGTGACAAAGACACAAGAAAAGAAATAATAACAAGCACCCGGCCCGTCCCGAGCGGCTGTGATAATAAAAAAACACCACGAACAAGTCAAGCAAAGAAAAACACCTCGAAAATGATTGATTTTATAATCGCCATACACTTCCCGGCGACTTCTGAAGATGAGGCTCATAAAAATCATCATTAATATAAAAAACACAAGTCCTTGAAAAATGGGTGAAACCAGCCGAAAAACACACAAATTTTCTTTTCCTACAATCTTAAAATAAAATACGCCACCAAAAACATAAAAAAAAAAATAGTCATGTATGAATGAGGCTGGAGAAGCGTGGTGAGATCATCCTGATATTTTGATAGCGGGGGCGGAGCTGTGACTACTTTCACTTCCAGTGATCCGGCTCTGGACCACCGAGGTGCTGGAGTATTGGAAGTTTTTCGTCACATATTTACCTTACGCCATAGTCCTGGTTGGGGCCACTGGTCTCCCGGTCTGACCTTTTTTGGTCAGTCTTATAGATTATTTTTATTTATTTTTTTATCCACAGAGGAAGATTCCTTTAATCTGGCATCAATGGGAGCCCGTTCTGCACTGCCAGACCCCATAATCCTTCCTATGCTAATATTTATTCCCGTCTTTACAGGAGGTTTATTACGTGCGTCCTAATAACGACTGTCACTAACGAGGCCTCTCAGCGCCCCCCCCCCCCCCCACACGACTCTTTCATAAGGTCGATCTTTTTTTCTGTTGCGCGCCACCAGTTATTACACACGAAAAGTGATTGTCCAGCGAGGCGGAAGGCGAAGCTCGAGCGTCTTCTGAGCGTGTTCAGCACAGGATGTGCACAGAGCGTCTTCTCATCCGTAACCCGACAGCATTAACCTAAATAGAAACCTCCTCGTCTGCATTTACTGCCCTGGGAACATGGCGACGCTCTGCAGGGGGCGCTCCCTCCAACATTCAGGGGTTTGTTGTTTTCCAGGATTTACCAGCTGACTGAGCGCGGCCGTCACCCCCGGGCGCAGTCTGTTCTCGGATTCGGCGTTACCTGTTGTGTGACTGTAAACATCGGACTGACAACAGGTTGTTTGTGAGCGAGGTTAACGCCGCGCCATTTATCTCCCTCTTACATAATATTCACAGAACTTCCATTTAAAGGGGGTTTTCACTTTCGTAAAAATGTATTCTGAAAAGTTCAGTGACTTTCTGAAAGACTTTATATTTCAAGTCTTATGTTTGAAACCTCTGCTTCGTGTTATTGAATAGAAACATTCTTGATTACATCTAAATACATCTCTGCTACATCCAGAGCTGACACCACCAACAGGGGAAAAAAGGGAGTCCTGACCTTAACTTTAAGAAGATGCTGTGACTTGAAGAGTCTTCATCTTAACCTTTTGAATATGCTGTGGCCTAAAGAGTCCTGACCTCAGCCCTATGGAGATGCTGAGAGATGACCTGAAGCCCTATGGAGATGCTGAGAGATGACCTGAAGCCCTATGGAGATGCTGAGAGATGACCTGAAGCCCTATGGAGATGTTGTGACCTGAAGTGTCCTAACCTTAAGAAGATACTGTGGCCTAAAGAGTCCTGACCTCAGCCCTATGGAGATGCTGTGAGATGACTTGAAGCCCAATGGAGATGTTGTGACCCGAAGAACCCTAAACTTGACAAGATGCTGTGACCTAAAGAGTCCTCACCTTAACCTTTTGAATATGCTGTGACCTGAAGAGTCCTGACTGTAACCCTATGGAGATGCTGAGAGATGACCTGAAGCCCTATGGAGATGCTGAGAGATGACCTGAAGCCCTATGGAGATGCTGAGAGATGACCTGAAGCCCTATGGAGATGCTGAGAGATGACCTGAAGCCCTATGGAGATGTTGTGACCCGAAGAGCCCTAACCTTAACAAGATACTGTGACCTAAAGAGTCCTCACCTTAACCTTTTGAATATGCTGTGACCTGAAGAGTCCTGACTGTAACCCTATGGAGATGCTGTGGCCTGAAGAGTCCTGACCTCAGCCCTATGGAGATGCTGAGAGATGACCTGAAGCCCTATGGAGATGCTGAGAGATGACCTGAAGCCCTATGGAGATGCTGAGAGATGACCTGAAGCCCTATGGAGATGCTGAGAGATGACCTGAAGCCCTATGGAGATGCTGAGAGATGACCTGAAGCCCTATGGAGATGCTGAGAGATGACCTGAAGCCCTATGGAGATGCTGAGAGATGACCTGAAGCCCTATGGAGATGCTGAGAGATGACCTGAAGCCCTATGGAGATGCTGAGAGATGACCTGAAGCCCTATGGAGATGCTGAGAGATGACCTGAAGCCCTATGGAGATGCTGAGAGATGACCTGAAGCCCTATGGAGATGCTGAGAGATGACCTGAAGCCCTATGGAGATGCTGAGAGATGACCTGAAGCCCTATGGAGATGCTGAGAGATGACCTGAAGCCCTATGGAGATGCTGAGAGATGACCTGAAGCCCTATGGAGATGTTGTGACCCGAAGAGCCCTAACCTTAACAAGATGCTGTGACCTAAAGAGTCCTCACCTTAACCTTTTGAATATGCTGTGGCCTGAAGAGTCCTCACCTTAACCTTTTGAATATGCTGTGGCCTGAAGAGTCCTGACCTCAGCCCTATGGAGATGCTGAGAGATGACCTGAAGCCCTATGGAGATGTTGTGACCTGAAGAGTCTTAACCTTAAGAAGATGCTGTGACATGACCTGAAGAGTCCTGAATTTAACTATATGGAGATGCTGAGAGATGAACTGAAGAGTCCTCACTTTAAAGGCTATGTACACCTTTGCAGGCAAATTTAGTTTGATTGCATTTTACTCATTTTTGGCTACAAATCATATTTTTAATTGGCCTTTATTAAAATATTGAGCCATTCTGTCACAAAGGGTTAACTGTTTTTCTGTGTGACTGGTACTTTCACTTTGTGCCGCTCATCTAATAACCCTTATCTATAAGCCACATTTTTATTAGTAAGATAAGAACTGAGCTGAAATGATTGTATATAATGTCAGAGAGCAGAGATAAGGAGCCCGTCAGCTCCCCAGATGACGGAAAAGACAGAAAATCCACAGGCTGCTAATAGAGCATCTCAGCTCTGTACAGAATAAAGGACTCCATATTGTTAATAAAGACCCATTGAAATTTAAAAAAATCCCCCCCCCCCCCCCCCCAAGGGGTACATAGTATTTAACCTATGCGGAATATGCTGTGACCTGAAGAGTTCTGACCTTAAAGGGTTATTCTGGTTATGTAACGTTATCCACATGATTGAGGATAACTCTAAGTTCAGTGGTCCTACCTCGGGGACCCTGACCGATCACAAGAACCTCATGTAGCCCCTCGAAATAAACAGAGTGGGGGGTCGTTGTCGTGCGTGCGTGCAGCCGCTCCGTTCCTTTCTCAGGGAGTTTTGGGGATATCGGAGTTCGGCAGTTTGTGAGTCGCGTCCCGTTATATTGGTAATCTGCTGGTTCCGGAGGGTTCACTTACTTTTTATGACTGTAAACTCTTGTACTTTTGCTGGTTGTTTCATGTACTGTGAGAAGCAGTGATTTATCTCTGTTCTGGATTCGCACTATTGATTTTATTTTTTTGGTTCCCTTTTAGAACAGAAGACTCGGGGGACGTTGAGGAAGTTGGGGCGCTTCCAGTAAATCCAGAGCTCTTAACCACTGAGTCCCAGGACACAGACTCCCCTGGTGACTCCTCCTTCCAGATCACCGCCGAGCAGCCGGACATCACACCAGAGTCCCCGGAGCAGCCGCCATCAGAGGACGCCGCCCCCGCTGACCATGAGGAGTCTGTGGAAAGTGCGACCACGACTGGTGATGTCACTGAGACAGAGCCTCCCCCTGCTGCCACCGACCACCACGCCGAGCCCCAGAGACGTGTCACATATTCTGATATTGTCCGAGAAGGAAGAAGATTTAATATCGATCTGGTCTCTAAGGTCGGTGGATGTGATGTGAATTTACGTTTTCTAATTGATTTTATGACTTAAAGGGGTCGCGCTCTTTAACCCTTTCCACACCTGTCCCTCTTCGGCCGCCATTGGCCAGACTAGAGGGTGATGCACCGGCTTCATGGCGTCTCATATTCACCCTCCTCTGGCTACAAGCCACTGATCCCATCCACAGTTAGCGTTTCTGCTTTATTTTCCTATAAATCCTATTTTCCCGCTCAATAATTAGACCTTATAATAGAAATGAATATAAATGATCCCGGCCTCGCTCTTCATCTCATAATATAGACGTGAAGTGAGAAAAAATGTCTTTGGGAGCGAGAGGATCCGCTGCCTCCGCGATTCATCACCGTGATCAGTCTCTCTGTCTTGCTGCAAATCAAAGACATAATTGAGTTTCTGAGGATGGATTAGGCCGAAAAATCATTTACTCTGCCGGCATTTAGCAGCAATGTCAGGGCTCAGCGGGGCTTCTGCAGACGCCAGCAAGCCACGGCTCCGAGGGGACTACAGGGCCCAGCAATACCCAGCAAGATGGACTGGAGCTGTGAAACATCAAAGAGGCAGCGCTGAAGAAACCAGAGCTGCACCAGGGGAAGTGACTGTGTATAATACCTCAGGACGTACATATACAGTGTACAGACATCCGGAAAGTCCTCACACCCCTCAGTACAGTGCACCCGGAAAGTCCTCACACCCTGTCCTCTCGCTCCTTGTGCTCTCAGTTCCCCATCGTTCTGCCCTCAGTCCCCAGAATGAGAAAGTGAGAAGAAGGTGAGAAATCTTCACTAATTTACTGAGAGGGGAAACTAACATCTCACATGGGCAAAAGTATTCACACCCTTTACTCAGGACATAAGTCTTCAGCCCCTTTACTCAGGACATAAGTCTTCAGTCCCTTTACTCGGGACATAAGTCTTCAGCCCCTTTACTCAGGACATAAGTCTTCAGCTCCTTTACCCGGGACATAAGTCTTCAGTCCCTCTGGCAGTGATTCCAGCCTCCAGTCTTTTTGGAGATGATGCCACAAGGTTTACACCTGATTTGGGGATTTTCGGCCGTTCTTCTTTACTCGGGGCATAAGCCTTCAGCCCCTTTTACCCGGGGCATAAGCCTTCAGCCCCTTTTACCCGGGGCATAAGCCTTCGGCCCCTTTTACCCGGGGCATAAGCCTTCGGCCCCTTTTACCCGGGGCATAAGCCTTCGGCCCCTTTTACCCGGGGCATAAGCCTTCGGCCCCTTTTACCCGGGGCATAAGCCTTCGGCCCCTTTTACCCGGGGCATAAGCCTTCGGCCCCTTTTACCCGGGGCATAAGCCCTCAGCCCCTTTTACCCGGGGCATAAGCCCTCAGCCCCTTTTACCCGGGGCATAAGCCTTCAGCCCCTTTTACCCGGGGCATAAGCCCTCAGCCCCTTTTACCCGGGCCATAAGCCTTCAGCCCCTTTTACCCGGGGCATAAGCCTTCAGCCCCTTTTACCCGGGGCATAAGCCTTCAGCCCCTTTTACCCGGGGCATAAGCCTTCAGCCCCTTTTACCCGGGGCATAAGCCTTCAGCCCCTTTTACCCGGGGCATAAGCCTTCAGCCCCTTTTACCCGGGGCATAAGCCTTCAGCCCCTTTTACCCGGGGCATAAGCCTTCAGCCCCTTTTACCCGGGGCATAAGACTTCAGCCCCTTTTACCCGGGGCATAAGACTTCAGCCCCTTTTACCCAGGACTTAGTTGAAGCCCCTCCGGCAGTGATTCCAGCCTCCAGTCTTCTTGGAGATGATGCCACAAGGTTCACACCTGGGTTTGGGGGTTTTTGGCCGTTCTCCTCTGCAGACCCTCTCCAGCTCTGTTAGGTTGGACGGGGGCCGTCGGACAGCCATCTACAGGTCTCTCCAGAGATGTTCCATTGGGTTCAGGGCTCTTGCTGTGGCCACTCAAGGACATTCCCAGAGTTGTCCCTCAGCCGCTCCTGTGGTGTCCTGGCCGTGTGCTTAGGGCCATTGTCTTGTTGGAAGGAGAACCTTCTGCCCAGTCTGAGGTCCAGAGCTCTGGACCAGGTTCTCATTAAGAATATCTCTTCACTGTAGGTATGGTATTGGGCAGGTGATGAGCGGCGCCTGGTTTCCTCCAGACATGATGCTGCCACCACCATGCTCCACTATAGGGATGGTATTGGGGGGGGTGATGAGCGGCGCCTGGTCTCCACCAGACATGACACTGCCACCACCATGCTTCACTGTAGGGATGGTATTGGGCAGGTGATGAGCGGCGCCTGGTCTCCTCCAGACATTACTGAGGAGAGGCTTCTTTCTGGCCCCTCTGCCACAAAGCAGTGATGGTCGACCTTCTGGATGTTTCTCTGCACACAGGATCTTTGGAGCTCGCCCAGAGGGACCATTGGGTTCTTGGTCACTTCTTTTACCAGGGCTCTTCTCCCCCAATTACTTGGGGCGGCGGCAGCAGCACTAGGAAGAGTCCTGGTCCTTCTTCCATGTAAGAATTCTGGAGGCCGCTGTGCTCCTGGGAACTTTCAGTGCAGCAGAAAGGTTTTGTCCTCTTCTCCAGATCTGAGCCTCCGCACAATCCTGTCTCTGAGCTCTACAGGCAGTTCTTCCAGTGGGGTAAAAATAGCATTCATATAACCCCCAATGACACAGCTGTTTGGCTATTATTACTGTCTGTGTGGCGCTGACATGTTCTGTGGTGTTGTACACAGTATTCTCTATTGTCTCGCTTTGTCTCCTCCGCAGTTCCTGTATTCCCGTGGACTGTTAATCGATTTACTAATAAAATCCAACGTCAGCCGCTACACAGAATTTAAGAACGTCACCAGAATTCTCACCTATCATGACGGCAAGATTGATCAGGTCAGATATCAGGGGTGGTGGGAGTGAGGTCTGCGGGACAAGAACACAGAGAATGGGAAATGATAGTAATGATACAATGTAACACAGGGATGGTAGCAATGATACAATGTAACACAGGGATAGTACTAATGATACAATGTAACACAGGGGGGGGGGATAGTACTAATGATACAATGTAGCACAGGGATAGTACTAATGATACAATGTAGCACAGGGATAGTACTAATGATACAATGTAGCACAGGAATAGTACTAATGATACAATGTAGCACAGGAATAGTACTAATGATACAATGTAACTCAGGGATAGTAGTAATGATACAATGTAACACAGGGATGGCAGTCATTATACAATGTAACTCATGGCTGGTAGTAATGATACAATGTAACACAGGGATAGTACTAATGATACAATGTAACTCAGGGATGGTAGTAATGATACAATGTAAGGCAGGGATGGTAGCAATGATACAATGTAACTCAGGGATGGTAGTAATGATACAATGTCACACAGCAATCATAGTAATGATACAATGTAGCACAGGGATAGTGTTAATGATACAATGTAGCACAGGAATAGTACTAATAATACAATGTAGCACAGGAATAGTACTAATAATACAATGTAGCACAGGAATAGTACTAATGATACAATGTAGCACAGGAATAGTACTAATGATACAATGTAGCACATGAAAAGTACTAATGATACAATGTAACTCAGGGATAGTAGTAATGATACAATGTAACTCATGGCTGGTAGTAATGATACAATGTAACACAGGGATGGTAGTAATGATACAATGTAACACAGGGATGGCAGTCATGATACGATGTAACTCATGGCTGGTAGTAATGATACAATGTAACTCAGGGATAGTAGTAATGATACAATGTAACACAGGGATGGTAGTAATGATACAATGTAACACAGGGATGGCAGTCATTATACAATGTAACTCAGGGATAGTAGTAATGATACAATGTAACTCATGGCTGGTAGTCATGATACGATGTAACGCAGAATGTCTCGTCCCCTGTAGGTTCCGTGTTCTCGCGCTGACGTATTCTCCAGCAAACAGTTATCCATGATCGAGAAGAGAACGCTGATGAAATTCCTGACCTTCTGTGCAGATTATGAGCAACATCCGGAAGAATACCAAGGTACCACCCAATGTCCGGCACTGTTGACGTGGCTCTGTATGTGTTTGGAGCGGACTGTGGTGCTGTACACTGATTTACACTGTTGTGTCGCAGATCACAAGGATTGCACGTTCTCGGAGTTTCTCCAGTCCAAGCGCTTATCTCCCAGTCTGCAGCACTTCGTCCTGTGCTCCATCGCCATGGTGTCAAGATCCACCAACACTATGGACGGGCTGAAGGCGACACAACATTTCCTGCGCTGTCTCGGACGCTACGGCAATACCCCTTTCTTGTTTCACATGTACGGCCTGGGAGAGATCCCTCAGTGTTTCTGCAGGTAGGTCCTGAATCACCACCCGAGCTGCAGGTACAGAGACGTCTGCATCTCCGCAGCATCACATGCTACGAACTGATGGTCAGAACAGACAGTGGCGCCAATCCGTAATCCATAGAGACAGAATAATCAGTCATAGCTGAGGGTTTGTTACAATTGTATCTAGACTGATACAGTTCACCTGCTCTGATACATTCTAACAAACTAGAGAATTGTTCTTTATTAGAGGAATTTCCTCATTTGCTCTGTCATCTGGGTTTAATCACTGCCCTGTAGTATAAATGCCGCCCGGAGCTTGTGCTGGGCTGTTGGCAGCCATACTCCGGATTGGAGGGACCCCTGGTCCTGGCCATTCAAACCTTTGATTGCATCGTATTGAGAGTGACTGGCGGGATAATGAGGACTTCCTTTATGATTGCGGAGTGGAGGACCCTTGTGAGGTCAGCCATGGCGATGTTCAGAGGACCCCCGGGCTGCCTGTACTATGCCTGATGCACTAAGCCATGTATATAGGAGTGTCACTAAAAAAATTATAAATATAATTAAAAAAAATGTTAATTTTTTTTAAAGCCTTTTAAAAAAATAAGAAGGTTTGCAATTATTTAGTGTAAAATACATTTTCTTGCACATCATTGACTAAAACATAAAATCCTGCACTTATTGGGTATCCTCATAACCGCAATAACTAGAGACGAGCGAATCGAATCCAACAAAGTGGAATTTGATACGAATTTCAGGATAAATTCGATTTGCCGCAATCCGATTTAACCTGAGTTAGTGTATAAAACAAAAAAACCATACTTGCCTCCTTCATTTGCTCGTGACGGCCCCGTCGCCGCCATCTTGATTGGAGATCTCAGCTGAAATTCCGTGCGTGGTGACATATGACGCCGCCACACCGGTCAGTGTGACGACGTCATCTTGGGCCCCGCAAGATTTTGCGCAAGATCTTCAAGCAAGATGGCGGCGGCCGGCCCGTATATCATTTTTTTTTGTCTGTTAATTTTAAACGGTATTATTACTCTCAGATGCCGCAGTCGGCTATGAACGCAGCATGTGAGGGGTACAGTGATGGGTACAGTGATGGCGAGTGGCGCTATCGCAGCTCTTTGTCGTTGCTCCCGCTACTAAAAATGCGCTTCGTGACGAACTAAATTTTTTGGTAAAAAAGGCGACGCAGCCAAATCAAATTTTCCAAAACTTTGCCCATCTCTAGTAATAACCTGAGAAATGAACGCTGGGAAATGTCATTGGTATAAAAAAAAAATATTTACATAAAAATGTCAAAAATTGCATTATTTAATTATTTCAGCACTAAGAACATGGGACCCTCGCAGGGTCAGCGAGGACATAAGGTTACGTCTGCTGAAATGTAGGGAGGTGAAAGCTAAAGAACGCGGGGGGTTTATTAAGGTGTTTCCTGCATCGGTCTAAGTTTGGCGCATCTTCTGATAATCGGCTCGTAGCCGGCGCAGGTCTCACCTATAAGTTACCTGTTTCTAACATCAGCGCATGAGATTTGTATGGCCGCAGGGGCCACATTCCTCCCGCTATGCCCCGATTCCACATGCAAAACAAATACTGATCATTGTACGTTTATTCTGACGCACATCGTGGATGTTGTTATCCCGGTTTATGCACTGAATATCAGCTCTGCAGTGAAGACTGACACAGCCAGAGCTGCAGAGAGAGGGAGGGGTGTCAGTGCGCTGGACTTGACAGATGGACCTGGTTTTCAGCGTCTGTGGAAACCTTGGTGATGACCCCTATGGGCACTGTAATGGCAGCCATTACTGATTGTCACCTGCATAGGAGACTAGAATAGTGGACACATCAGCAAATTGAGTGTAAAACTGCATTCACACCCAGAGCTGCACTCAAAGGCAGAAACCTGTCAGTATTGCAATGTCGGACTCTTCCCTTACATCTTAGCTGAGATCCGATAATGCACTGCTCGCTCTGCGGCCTGGGAGTTAAGGGTAAAGCAGCAGTATTGTGAATGCAGCTCTGGAGGTGACTAAGGTAAGATAAGTATTTACAAGGTCACTGAAGATGTCGATTATCATTAGATGTAATTTCTTTCTCCGATGAATGAGCGGTTTTGTGTTCGCGGAGGAAGGTCGTGTTCGGGCCGCCCCGTCACCTGGCGGAATAACCGTCTACACTGCAGCAGGTGGAAATACCGGCCCCAGTATAATGGGAATAGTTCTCGTTCGCTCTGCTGCGCTGGGAAAGTCTGTATGAGCCGCTGATGGATGGAAGTGTCAGAGATGAAGGCTGCAACAACGGCCTCTTCTGTCCTGCTGTGTCAGAGGGCGACATTCCTGCTCGGTGACGTCCTGCTCGGGCTGAGGTGGACGGAGCGAAACATGGGAGCGTTTGTGCGATATCCTGAGGAGTAAAAGCCGTGACCGGGGTTTACCCCAAATCTGCCTGATTACAAACCGAGGTAGCATTCCATTCAGGAGCGCAGGAGAGACACATAAGACATTGTGAAGACGGCCATGTAAAACACTACATTGACTGCTTAACCTAGAAGGACTGCAGAGCTCCATGTATTATACTCCAGAGCTGCACTCACTATTCTGCTGGTGCAGTCACTGCGTACATACATTACTTATCCTGTACTGATCCTGAGTTACATCCTGTATTATACTCCAGAGCTGCACTCACTATTCTGCTGGTGCAGTCACTGTGTACATACATTACTTATCCTGTACTGATCCTGAGTTACATCCTGTATTATACTCCAGAGCTGCACTCGCTATTCTGCTGGTGCAGTCACTGTGTACATACATTACTTATCCTGTACTGATCCTGAGTTACATCCTGTATTATACTCCAGAGCTGCACTCACTATTCTGCTGGTGCAGTCACTGTGTACATACATTACTTATCCTGTACTGATCCTGAGTTACATCCTGTATTATACTCCAGAGCTGCACTCACTATTCTGCTGGTGCAGTCACTGTGTACATACATTACTTATCCTGTACTGATCCTGGGTTATATCCTGTATTATACTCCAGAGCTGCGCTCACTATTCTGCTGGTGCAGTCACTGTGCACATACATTACTTATCCTGTACTGATCCTGAGTTACATCCTGTATTATACTCCAGAGCTGCACTCACTATTCTGCTGGTGCAGTCACTGCGTACATACATTACTTATCCTGTACTGATCCTGAGTTACATCCTGTATTATACTCCAGAGCTGCACTCACTATTCTGCTGGTGCAGTCACTGTGTACATACATTACTTATCCTGTACTGATCCTGAGTTACATACTGTATTATACTCCAGAGCTGCACTCACTATTCTGCTGGTGCAGTCACTGTGTACATACATTACTTATCCTGTACTGATCCTGAGTTACATCCTGTATTATACTCCAGAGCTGCACTCACTATTCTGCTGGTGCAGTCACTGTGTACATACATTACTTATCCTGTACTGATCCTGAGTTACATCCTGTATTATACTCCAGAGCTGCACTCACTATTCTGCTGGTGCAGTCACTGTGTACATACATTACTTATCCTGTACTGATCCTGATCCTGAGTTACATCCTGTATTATACTCCAGAGCTGCACTCACTATTCTGCTGGTGCAGTCACTGTGTACATACATTACTTATCCTGTACTGATCCTGAGTTACATCCTGTATTATACCCCAGAGCTGCACTCACTATTCTGCTGGTGTAGTCACTGTGTACATACATTACTTATCCTGTACTGATCCTGAGTTACATCCTGTATTATACCCCAGAGCTGCACTCACTATTCTGCTGGTGTAGTCACTGTGTACATACATTACTTATCCTGTACTGACCCTGAGTTACATCGTGTATTATACTCCAGAGCTGCACTCACTATTCTGCTGGTGTAGTCACTGTGTACATACATTACTTATCCTGTACTGATCCTGAGTTACATCCTGTATTATACTCCAGAGCTGCACTCACTATTCTGCTGGGGCAGTCACTGTGTACATACATTACTTATCCTGTACTGATCCTGAGTTACATCCTGTATTATACTCCAGAGCTGCACTCACTATTCTGCTGGTGTAGTCACTGTGTACATACATTACTTATCCTGTACTGATCCTCAGTTACATCCTGTATTATACTCCAGAGCTGCACTCACTATTCTGCTGGTGCAGTCACTGTGTACATACATTACTTATCCTGTACTGATCCTGAGTTACATCCTGTATTATACTCCAGAGCTGCACTCACTATTCAGCATTATTCACGCCCGGTGACACTGCCGGGGGAGCTTTGTGGAGGAGCGCAGCCATGTTTATCTAATCTTGGACAACCTCTTTAAGATCTGCTGGTTTAATGTTCTCGTACTGATCCCCCATTACACCGTGTCTTATGCTCCAGTCACCTCTAGAGCTGTATGCACAATTTTTCCTTGTTCCTTTTGTCTCTCAAACTGCAAATCTTGACCCCCATTGCATTCCACAGTTTGCACAATGCCCCACAAGACTCCTCAGCGCTGACCTCTGCGCACAGCTTAGCAGAACTCCCTGCGCACGTTGTACTCTGCTGCCTTCTGATCGATGCGCTGTTTTCTACAATCACTAGTTTGCGCTTTTTACGCCTGGTGGATTATTACTGCGCGCTCTGAAAGTGCAGGAGGTCTTGCAGCTTCAGTGCCTTCTCCAGTCACCTCCAGAGCTGCATCCAATGATAAGTGCAGGACCAGAATATCTCGGCGTCGCCTCGTGCACCCTCCCGGGCGTCCTCTGGCCGTGGTGCCGTCCTCGCCGCTCTCACGGGTTATTTTTTCATTTTATCTCCCGTCTGATTAAAAGTCGAATCCGTCCATCACTGTGAGGTGAAAATAGTAAATAGCGCGAGGGGCGGGCCGCTGCTCCCGCCATTAACCAGGTCCCCCCGGCTCTCGTATCCCCTCAAAATTATATTTCTAAGTCCCAAATGTGACACTTGTGAGCGTTTTATCGCGGCGCAGTAATGAAGGATATTTCCCTCCCATTGTTTAGTATGTATAGTAAAGTGGCGCGCGCCGCGCCCATTCATCATCCTCCCCGCCGTTATCTGCAGCTTATCAGAATCAGGTGTCGTTTTGCGGGTGATTTCTTGCCGCCATCCTACATTCCATTTTAATGTAAAGCTCTTAAGCGATTCTGGCGGCCGGTTCCTCGGCGTCTTCTCATCAAGGCTGCTGTTATATATGGCGCGCATACATATTTATGGGAAGAGCCAAAGACATTTGGAAGTCACTTCCTCCGCTGATCGTAAACACAGCCACACGCTCCGCTGCAACCTTTACCCTCCGCGCCGCAGCTTCTCATTCCTGGCTGCCGCAGATGGAGCAGACCTCGCCGGGTTTATGGACTTGGCGTCCGTCCGTGTCGTCCTCACAGATGTTCAGGGTCCGGCGCGCCTCTGCCGTCCGATATGAAATTGTATTTATTAACGTTTTTTGGACCTTCAGGTCACCGTACAGATTCACAAAGACTGTGGCGCTGCTCTATTTCCTTATCCTTTTCAGGAGCTCTGCTTGCTGTCAGTGAATTGGATCTTCCTTCTTTACACCTAAAGGCCTCATGCACATAAACGTGTGCTGGCCGGGCCCGTGCTGCGGACCGCAAATTATGGTCTGCAATGCACGGCCACCGACTGTTGACTTGACGTCACTTGAATGGGGTCTGCACTCCGTATCCGACTGTCTGCACCGCTAAAAAGTAGTGCATGCACTACTTTTTTGCGGCGCAGAGGCACGGAAAGAAAACCCACGGAAGCACTCCGTAGTGCTTCTGTGGGCTTCCGATCCGTGGCACTGTTCCACACCGCATCTCCCAGATTGTGAATGGGTCCACATCCGTGATGCGGGGTGCACACAGCAGGGGCCCGTTTATTGCAGACCCGCTGTTTGCGAACCATAATACACTCGCGGCTAGGCAACGGCCGTGTGCATGAGCCCAAAGGCTGTAATGCTATCCCCCGTATGAGGGCTTGTTCTCCAGACCGATACATTGTAACGTTGTGCTGCTGTGGATTGGATACAATTGTAGCGAAGCCTGAGCTGTGTGACGTATTGGGTCAGGACGGGTTGTCATCCTCTAGGTGTAAACAAGGATGTTTCTATTCACTGACGACAAGCAGAGGTCTTAGGTTGGTTAAGAATTTGTATGCTAGAAGAGGCAGATACGATGATTCAGGGTTCCCCTAGAAAGCTGCCCATCTGGCCCCCTCCAGCACAGGGCATGGGTTCCTAGGGGCCCCTTGATTTCGGCACCGGTGCGGCGCTCAGTACAGGCCATTGGATTCCAGAGATCTCCAGTTCCAGATCTCCTGATGGGACACTCGTGCCCCCCAGCCTTGTATGCCGCCATGTCTCCAGTACAGCCCCTGGGACAGGTCCCGCTGCCGGATTACAGGGCGGCAGGCGTCCAGCAGCGCGGAGTTTGTCTCCTCAGCAGAGGATGCGCCCGGAGGCCGATCTATCATCTGCTCCGCCGTGATGGATGGATAGAGGCGGAAAGTAACTCAATAATCTTCATTTTCTTTGCCGATTATTCACAGATCATTGAGCATTACCGTTAATAAAGCGTCTGTGCCCTTGGTGCTCGCGCCGCAGGAAAAGTCATTGTCATCTCCTGTAACCTGCCCGCACTGACACAGGGCGACTTACCTCTCACCACTGCGTCTACCTACTGCAGCCCCTGGGAGGGTAGGGGGCACACCGCACGTTCTGACGAAGCTTTGTATGGTCATGAGCGTTTAACTTCACTTTCTAAGGCCCTTTATTTGTAAAGGCGCCGCTGCTCTCCGAACATCCAGGGGGCGACAACCACCGGGCGCGGAGCAGCGGGTGCAGTGACTGTGCGGTGTGCACGCTGTCCTCTCCAAAAAGACATTTACACCCACAAGTTCAGTTTTTACTTGGGCTACTTTCACACCTGCGTTTAGGTGCGGATCCGTCTTGTATCTGCACAGACGGATCCGCACCTGTAATGCAAACGCTGGTATCTGTTCAGAACGGATCCGTTTGCATTATGAAGAACATGTTTTTTGTTTTTTTTGTTCATGATAATGCAGACTGATCCGTCTTGTCTTACACTGAAAGTCAATGGGGAACGGATCTGTTTTCAATTGCACCATATTGTCAGTGAAAACGGATCCGTTTGCCTCCGCATCGTCAGGCGGACTTCAAAACGCTGCAAGCAGCCTCCAGAGCGGAATGGAGGCGGAACGGAGGCAAACTGATGCATTCTGAGCGGATCCTTATCCATATAGAATTCATTGGGGCTGAACTGATCCGTTTTGGGCCGCTTGTGAGATCCCTGAAACGGCAGTGTGAAAGTAGCCTTAAATGTATAGATTTTGCTGCTTCAGAGTTGAAAACCTACCTGCATCCCCTGCCTGTTCAGTGTCTGCAAAGCGTTTATTTTGATTATTTGCATTCTGGGAAATACCATCTTTACACCAATGCTGTACAGCTATCCTGTGTAGGAAAAAACCATCCGGACCCCCTCTAGGAGCTCAGCTACACTGTTAGGAGGGGTCTTTCCACGGCCTTACTGACTGTTTATAGTTAAAAAAAAATGCTGAACAGTGAGTGCAGCTCTGGAGTATAATACAGGATGTAACTCAGGATCAGTACAGGATAAGTAATGTATGTACACAGTGACTGCACCAGCAGAATAGTGAGTGCAGCTCTGGAGTATAATACAGGATGCAACTCAGGATCAGTACAGCTTAAGTAATGTATGGACACAGTGACTGCACCAGCAGAATAGTGAGTGCAGCTCTGGAGTATAATACAGGATGTAACTCAGGATCAGTACAGAATAAGTAATGTATGTACACAGTGACTGCACCAGCAGAATAGTGAGTGCAGCTCTGGAGTATAATACAGGATGTAACTCAGGATCAGTACAGGATAAGTAATGTATGTACACAGTGACTGCATCAGCAGAATAGTGAGTGCAGCTCTGGAGTATAATACAGGATGTAACTCAGGATCAGTACAGGATAAGTGATGTATGTACACAGTGACTGCACCAGCAGAATAGTGAGTGCAGCTCTGGAGTATAATACAGGATGTAACTCAGGATCAGTACAGGATAAATAATGTATGTACACGGTGACTGCACCAGCAGAATAGTGAGTGCAGCTCTGGAGTATAATACAGGATATAACCCAGGATCAGTACAGGATAAGTAATGTATGTACACAGTGACTGCACCAGCAGAATAGTGAGTGCAGCTCTGGAGTATAATACAGGATGTAACTCAGGATCAGTACAGGATAAGTAATGTATGTACACAGTGACTGCACCAGCAGAATAGTGAGTGCAGCTCTGGAGTATAATACAGGATGTAACTCAGGATCAGTACAGGATAAGTAATGTATGTACACAGTGACTGCACCACCAGAATAGTGAGTGCAGCTCTGGAGTATAATACAGGATGTAACTCAGGATCAGTACAGGATAAGTAATGTATGTGCACAGTGACTGCACCAGCAGAATAGTGAGTGCAGCTCTGGTGTATAATACAGGATGTAACTCAGGATCAGTACAGGATAAGTAATGTATGGACACAGTGACTGCATCAGCAGAATAGTGAGTGCAGCTCTGGAGTATAATACAGGATGTAACTCAGGATCAGTACAGCATAAGTAATGTATGTACACAGTGACTGCACCAGCAGAATAGTGAGTGCAGCTCTGGAGTATAGTACAGGATGTAACTCAGGATCAGTATAGGATAAGTAATGTATGTACACAGTGACTGCACCAGCAGAATAGTGAGTGCAGCTCTGGAGTATAATACAGGATGTAACTCAGGATCAGTACAGAATAAGTAATGTATGTACACAGTGACTCCACCAGCAGAATAGTGAGTGCAGCTCTGGAGTGTAATACAGGATGTAACTCAGGATCAGTACAGGATAAGTAATGTATGTACACAGTGACTGCACCAGCAGAATAGTGAGTGCAGCTCTGGAGTATAATACAGGATGTAACTCAGGATCAGTACAGGATAAGTAATGTATGTGCACAGTGACTCCACCAGCAGAATAGTAAGTGCAGCTCTGGAGTATAATACAGGATGTAACTCAGGATCAGTACAGGATAAGTAATGTATGTACACAGTGACTGCACCAGCAGAATAGTGAGTGCAGCTCTGGAGTATAATACAGGGTGTGACTCAGGATCAGTACAGGATAAGTAATGTATGTGCACAGTGACTGCACCAGCAGAATAGTGAGTGCAGCTCTGGAGTATAATTTGGGTTGTAACATTGGGTTTCATGTTTTGCTCAAGTATTTCTTCCCCTTTCTGTATTTTATGGATAGTTGGGGTTGTTCGTGGTCGGACGCTCTGATGTGATGCAGTATAGCAGCCTGATCCTGTGTTTCTTTACTGCTCCTGACTTTGTGAGGTTCAGCACAATTGTCCGTCAGTGGATGCTGAGGGCAGAGTCACAGCCGCTGCAACGTTTTAAATAATCTGCGGTGGTAACGTATAGAGTCCATGTGTCGCGCCTTCCGGCATCTGTCTCCTCTGATGTCTCCCTGCTGCCTTCAGCAAAGAATCCCCGTCTGTCTGCAGAGGACGAGAAGAGCCGCTCCGGCGGGAATAGCGCAGATTCACAATCCAACAGTCAAGACTGTGCTCCAGGTGAGACCAGTGGATGGGTGCACTCCAGCTGATACCCGTGGATGGGTGCACTCCAGCTGATACCCGTGGATGGGTGCACTCCAGCTGATACCCGTGGATGGGTGCACTCCAGCTGATACCCGTGGATGGGTGCACTCCAGCTGATACCCGTGGATGGGTGCACTCCAGCTGATACCCGTGGATGGGTGCACTCTAGCTGATACCCGTGGATGGGTGCTCTCTAGCTGATACCCGTGGATGGGTGCACTCCAGCTGATACCCGTGGATGGGTGCACTCCAGCTGATACCCGTGGATGGGTGCACTCCAGCTGATACCCGTGGATGGGTGCACTCCAGCTGATACTCGTGGATGGGTGCACTCCAGCTGATACTCGTGGATGGGTGCACTCTAGCTGATACTCGTGGATGGGTGCACTCTAGCTGATACCCGTGGATGGGTGCACTCCAGCTGATACCCGTGGATGGGTGCACTCTAGCTGATACCCGTGGATGGGTGCACTCCAGCTGATACCCGTGGATGGGTGCACTCCAGCTGATACCCGTGGATGGGTGCACTCCAGCTGATACCCGTGGATGGGTGCACTCCAGCTGATACCCGTGGATGGGTGCTCTCTAGCTGATACCCGTGGATGGGTGCACTCTAGCTGATACCCGTGGATGGGTGCACTCCAGCTGATACCCGTGGATGGGTGCACTCCAGCTGATACTCGTGGATTGGTGCACTCCAGCTGATACTCGTGGATGGGTGCACTCTAGCTGATACTCGTGGATGGGTTCACTCCAGCTGATACCCGTGGATGGGTTCACTCCAGCTGATACCCGTGGATGGGTTCACTCCAGCTGATACCCGTGGATGGGTGCACTCCAGCTGATACCCGTGGATGGGTGCACTCCAGCTGATACCCGTGGATGGGTGCACTCCAGCTGATACCCGTGGATGGGTGCACTCTAGCTGATACCCGTGGATGGGTGCTCTCCAGCTGATACCCGTGGATGGGTGCTCTCTAGCTGATACCCGTGGATGGGTTCACTCCAGCTGATACCCGTGGATGGGTGCACTCCAGCTGATACCCGTGGATGGGTGCACTCCAGCTGATACCCGTGGATGGGTGCACTCCAGCTGATACCCGTGGATGGGTGCACTCCAGCTGATACCCGTGGATGGGTGCACTCTAGCTGATACCCGTGGATGGGTGCACTCTAGCTGATACCCGTGGATGGGTGCACTCCAGCTGATACCCGTGGATGGGTGCACGTCTGAACAGTGATAGGTGCAAAATCCCACAGCAACGGATAATCCAAACCAAAGAAGACGGAGGCAGCGCTGTTCTTCTACACGTGTATCGGAAAGCTGTCAGTATCTTCTTCGGTGTGAATTATCCGCACACATTCACGTCAAAGAGGATGATGGGAGTCGTGTATTTCACTGCTGCCCATTTATCTTCAGATTTACAGTAATGGGTCCTGGCAGGTGTTGGATTATCCAGAGTTCTGGATTACTGGATGGCCATGGAGGTGTAAAGAACCGCTCTGATCTTAGATCTGTTACTGGGAAATCTGGGATTGAACCAATTTGACCCCAGCGATTCCCACATCACTGATGATAAAAATAGTTATTTTAATATTTTTTAATGCCTTTCGGTCTGGTGGTTGTGCCGTGTGATTGGCGTCCGGACTCATCGTCCCGGCAGCAGCCCCCAGCAGCAGCAGATGTGACGGACCCCCGGCCTCTCTTCTTTTCCTGTTCCATTAGTGTTTAATTAAAGCAAACAAGTCATCGCCGGCGTTCTCTGTGAAACGTGATGAAGATTTATTCTGGGAGTGACCTTCACCGTATTAACCGAAACCGTAATCAGCAGAATTAATAAAATAATCAAATTATACACAGCCTCATAAATCACGGCGTGCCGCGCTGTCAGGGCCCCCGCCATTAATGGCGGCTATTGTTTTGCAGCTGTATTAAAAAAATTACAACTGCTGATTCTTGCTTTGATAGAAGCTGAAATGGCATTTAAAGGCTGCGCAGAACGGGGCGGCCGGGACGGGGATTTTCACAACTGTTAATTTCGACGTAATATGATTTGATGTCAGCAGGGCAAAGTTGAAGCCGAGTGCATCGTGCCAGGGTCTGTCAGCAGAACGCCACTGATTGCTGGAGACTGGAGCAAGTTAATTAGAGGGAGGAATATCACTAGCTGTCTGATGTGAGGGGTTAATGGACGGAGCAGAACCCAAAAATACAGTGTATCCCCAGTTATCCCAAAGGAGCCTCCCTGATAGCCATGGCATGTTCCTCACACAATCGTGCTGTCAGCGCAGCGTCTTGTCACCTTCTGCTGTGAGCCGCCAATCGGCACCGCCGAGCGCAGTCACTAAAACTGCAGGATACACAGATAGCGGTTCACAAGCCGGTCCGACTGTCAGCCCACAGGACTAGGTATGATTTACTGCAAGTGGTAAAGTGGAGCCTGTACCCGGTATGAAAGGGGGGCAGGAAACATGTAAAAGCGATTTGTAGTGGACGTGACGAGTCTTCAAGACGAGAGCCTGAAGTAACGCGTTTCTATATGAATCTGACCTTGGTTTCTCTGCTCCTTTTTTTTTATGTTTTTTTGAGTTTCCACATTATTTGAGGAATACCCAACTGTTCATAGACCCCGAAATGCTCATTCTCTCCTGTTAGCTTGTTTGAGTGTTGTCCCTCAATAAAATATCATATTTATTGTTGAAAACATGAGAAATTCATTTTTACCATTTACATACATAAAACAAGCAATTTAGTGAACAGTTGTGACATTTACTTACATAGTATGGCTCCGCCTAGTGTTCAGTTACTTACATAGTATGGCTCCCCCTGGTGTTCAGTTACTTACATAGTATGGCTCCACCTAGTGTTCAGTTACTTACATAGTATGGCTCCCCCTGGTGTTCAGTTACTTACATAGTATGGCTTCACCTGGTGTCCAGTTACTTACATAGTATGGCTCCGCCTAGTGTTCAGTTACTTACATAGTATGGCTCCCCCTGGTGTTCAGTTACTTACATAGTATGGCTCCACCTAGTGTTCAGTTACTTACATAGTATGGCTCCCCCTGGTGTTCAGTTACTTACATAGTATGGCTCCCCCTGGTGTTCAGTTACTTGCATAGTATGGCTCCCCCTGGTGTTCAGTTACTTACATAGTATGGCTTCACCTGGTGTTCAGTTACTTACATAGCATGGCTTCACCTAGTGTTCAGTTACTTACATAGTATGGCTCCCCCTGGTGTTCAGTTACTTGCATAGTATGGCTCCCCCTGATGTTCAGTTACTTACATAGTATGGCTTCACCTGGTGTTCAGTTACTTACATAGCATGGCTCCACCTGGTGTTCAGTTACTTACATAGTATGGCTTCACCTGGTGTTCAGTTACTGACATAGTATGGCTTCACCTGGTGTTCAGTTACTTACATAGTATGGCTCCACCTGGTGTTCAGTTACTAACATAGCATGGCTCCCCCTGGTGTTCAGTTACTTGCATAGTATGGGTCCCCCTGGTGTTCAGTTACTTGCATAGTATGGCTCCACCTGGTGTTCAGTTACTAACATAGCATGGCTCCCCCTGGTGTTCAGTTACTTGCATAGTATGGCTTCACCTGGTGTTCAGTTACTAACATAGCATGGCTCCCCCTGGTGTTCAGTTACTTGCATAGTATGGCTCCCCCTGGTGTTCAGTTACTTGCATAGTATGGCTCCACCTGGTGTTCAGTTACTTACATAGTATGGCTCCACCTGGTGTTCAGTTACTAACATAGCATGGCTCCCCCTGGTGTTCAGTTACTAACATAGCATGGCTCCCCCTGGTGTTCAGTTACTTGCATAGTATGGCTTCACCTGGTGGTCAGTTACTTACATAGTATGGCTCCACCTGGTGTTCAGTTACTAACATAGCATGGCTCCCCCTGGTGTTCAGTTATTTGCATAGTATGGCTCCACCTGGTGTTCAGTTACTTGCATAGTATGGCTTCACCTGGTGGTCAGTTACTTACATAGTATGGCTCCACCTGGTGTTCAGTTACTTACATAGTATGGCTTCACCTGGTGGTCAGTTACTTACATAGTATGGCTTCACCTGGTGTTCAGTTACTTACATAGTATGGCTCCATCTGGTGTTCAGTTACTTACATAGCATGGCTCCACCTGGTGTTCAGTTACTTACATAGTATAACTCCACCTGGTGTTCAGTTACTTACATAGTATGGCTCCCCCTGGTGTTCAGTTACTTACATAGTATGGCTTCACCTGGTGTTCAGTTACTTACATAGTATGGCTCTACCTGGTGTTCAGTTACTTACATAGTATGGCTTCACCTGGTGTTCAGGTACTTACATAGTATGGCTTCACCTGGTGTTCAGTTACTTACATAGTATGGCTCTACCTGGTGTTCAGTTACTTACATAGTATGGCTCCCCCTGGTGTTCAGTTACTTACATAGCATGGCTTCACCTAGTGTTCAGTTACTTACATAGTATGGCTCTACCTGGTGTTCAGTTACTTACATAGTATGGCTCCCCCTGGTGTTCAGTTACTTACATAGCATGGCTTCACCTAGTGTTCAGTTACTTACATAGTATGGCTCTACCTGGTGTTCAGTTACTTACATAGTATGGCTCCCCCTGGTGTTCAGTTACTTACATAGCATGGCTTCACCTAGTGTTCAGTTACTTACATAGTATGGCTCTACCTGGTGTTCAGTTACTTACATAGTATGGCTCCCCCTGGTGTTCAGTTACTTACATAGCATGGCTTCACCTAGTGTTCAGTTACTTACATAGTATGGCTCCACCTGGTGTTCAGTTACTTACATAGTATGGCTCCACCTGGTGTTCAGTTACTTACATAGTATGGCTTCCCCTGGTGTTCAGTTACTTACATAGCATGGCTTCACCTGGTGTCCAGTTACTTACATAGTATGGCTCTCCCTGGTGTTCAGTTACTTACATAGTATGGCTCCCCCTGGTGTTCAGTTACTTACATAGTATGGCTCCACCTGGTGTTGAGTTACTTACATAGTATGGCTCCCCCTGGTGTTCAGTTACTTACATAGCATGGCTTCACCTAGTGTTCAGTTACTTACATAGTATGGCTCCCCCTGGTGTTCACTATAGCAATGTGCATGTCCACCTACGGAGCTGAGTGATGGTGGTCACTCATACTCATGCCCCTTTCCCACAGCCAGGTCTCTGAATACTGATCCTCTGCTCCCTACAGGCAGCCAGTAAGAATAGATTGAAGTCTCTGCAGTATCACCAGATCTGAGATGATCACTTCTGACTTGTGAGCAAGTATTGATTCTTTTCTGAGGACTTACCAGGGACTATATTTACAGCTGCTACAGAGAGAAGTAGACTGACTGGGAATGTACTGGGCGCTATATTTACAGCTGTCAGGAGGAGAAGGAGACTGATTGGGAACTTACTGGGGACTATATTTACAACAACCTGAGGGGGAAGGACACTGACTTTTAGTGATGTGGTGCAGGGAGAGTGGGGGGTTTATGTATTGCCGCCAGGCGCTGCACGCGACAGTCCAGTTGTTAGGTCCTAGGTTATACTTGCAGGTGCAGCGTCAGACTTGTTGCCCCATGTGACTGGTCTCCTGTGTTTGTTGCTGCATCTTGCAGGATACAATGTAACACTCTGCTGATAATACGTAGCTTTTTACTACTTTTCCACCATTTTAGTAGTCTGTGGGGTCTCTTATGTATCTCGTTCTGCCTCTTGGATACAATGTAATAAACACCAGCGGATCTGTTACCTGATAGGATGGGAATCGTAATAGTAATATAACTATAATATAACTATAATAATATAACTATAATAATATAACTACAATGTAACTATAATAATACAATAGTAATATAACTACAATATAACTATAATAATATAACTACAATGTAACTCTAATAATATAACTACAATATTTCTATAGTAATATAATAGTAACGGATTTTTGTTGTTCTTCTTGCAGGATGAGCGCGGTGTTTGGGGGGATCTACTGCCTGCATCACTCCCTGCGGGGGCTCCTGCTGGACGCACAGACCTCAGAGTAAGAGTTTTCCCTTTAACCTTCCTTTATTTACGGGCAAAGAACACAAGAAAAATGCTGCAGTCAATTAAGAGGGAAAAAAAAAAACTTCAAAGCTCTGGGCGGTATTAATGACATATCAAGCTTGATTAAAAGTAATCTGTGTATTGGTCTCCGCAATGAGGGGAGTGGGGCCCACAGTATAGAAAGTAAATTAATTTCCCCCCGTGATATTACTACAGTTCCTGATCATCCAGGCTTGGAAGACGAATCATCCGAGCTGCCGGGGGGCTGGCGATGACTGATGTTAGTTTTTCTTCTGGCCTTACCAGTCTAATTGATTTTCATCAGATGACACAAAGCTCCTGTTATTGCGGAGTTTTTTTAGATGGCGCTCACCTAAAGACTCATCAGATTAATCTTTGCTGATAATGCATGTCACTCCAGGAGAAAAGACTTTAATGAGTTCTAGGGAGATTGTTGTCATAAAGCACCCTGCCCTTTCTGTCCCTGAAGGTTGACTTAACCCCTCCGTCCCCGGGGAGGCGGGAGGCGCGCTTCACTTTTTGAACCTCGTTTTGCAGTGTAATAATTTATACATAACCAGCGATGAGTGACTTTTGTTGCTTTGGCTTTGATACTTATCTTAAATTACTTCACCTCTTAAATACTCCAGTCACTTCCAGAGCTGCATTCTCAGTAGCTCAGCTACATTTACATTCCTAATCTTCACGTGAAGAGACATTGCATTTCTGACTGTAAATGGATCTTCGGCTACGATAATCTTCATACTCTAGTCACTTCCAGAGCTGTATGACTCAATAGCCCTGCGTAGAATACTTTTTAAAGTCTAAATTTTCATATGATGTTGTATTTATGACTTAGTAATTACTTATGTTGTTTTTTACTGTAGTCACTTCCAGAGCTGCATTCCCTGCTTAGAATCATTTTCAAGTCTAAATCATCATAATACTTTGCATCGATCTCCCTTACATCGTGTTTAGACTCCAGTGACTTCCAGAGCTGCGTACACATTTGTGTTGCTTGTGTCATCCTCTGGTAACATCTCTGTGCTGCCCCTTCTGGTTCAGTGTCTGCGCAGTAGATGTACTGTTTAGTCCAGTCGCTGACGCGCAGAGCTCCCTGTGCTATGATGATGCATTGCATTCTGGTAGATGTAGTGCTTCCTACATCAGACAATGGCATGCTCAGTACAGACCCTGCACCATGTCATAGAACAGCCTGAGATCTCACATCACCTAAATACACTGAGTTATGTTATCTTGAAACATCAATATAATACACACCTCCAGTCACATCCAGAGCTGCATTCAAAGTTGTTCTCCATCAGATTTTTGCTTACAGACTCAGACCTTTCATCTTCTCTCAGCTCTGCTGCATTGCTTTGGGTGAGATATAGCTTCTTTCTCCACCCATGCACCAGGTTCTACCTGTACAGACACTGAACAAGCAGCAGAATGCTGCTGGGTCTAAGATTTCTGAAGGAAACCAGTAGCGTTGCAGCTTTGGATGTGACTGGAGCCTAGCAGTGCCTTTGATGAGGTCGGCGGAGCGGTGGCGATGCGCAGCCTTCCATGCTCACAGAATAGAGCCATTTACACGTTCTGTTTCTGCGGCTGCTTTCATGTTCTCTGAACGGCTGTTCTGTCCCTGAGTTATGGCCGCAATGTTCGGGGAGCGGGAGGGAAAGGTACAAACCTCGCCGCTCTGCTCGCTAAAGGTGCACCACTTCTATCCAGGGCGTAAATCAGAGGCCGCGCTGTATGGGTTGGGTGTAATTGGGGGGGGGGGGGGTGTCGTTACTTCTGCAACATTGTGACAAATGGATGAAATCCCAGACAATTCCATTTCCTGCTCGATGCATTAAGTCGTCTTCCTCCGCCGTCCAGTGTGGTCGTGGCCTGCAGGGACTTCCTCAGCATGTATGAGCCCAGCAGGGGGCTGCGTCCGGGGCTGGAGATCACTGTATATAGGGGCCCGACCCTACACATAACATGTGTTCATTATCAGGGTAACCGCCATCATTGCACAGAATAGCACTGCTATCCACACATCAGCCCTGACATCCGCAGTACTGCACTTCTGCATCTCACCACAAGGGGGCCAATGGACCAAAGAGCCTCTCTCTGGCTAAGAAAAGGAAGGTGGTACATTAGGAGCGGCCCCCATTCTGTTATTGCTGGGGCCCCTGCTCGTCTGTATGTGCAGCGGGTCTTTACAGGCAGTGTAATATAATCGCATGGCTGATATTAGACAATCCATCTCTGACGATGGGCTGATAGGGAAGCAGTCAGCAATTAGCAATCTCCACTTGCCTCTAATATCTGATGTCTCCATTTTAATAATAACTGTGCACTAGAGAATTACCTGTATGATGTCACGCTTCCCCTATTACCTGTATAATATCACGCTTCCCCTATTACCTGTATAACACGCTTCCCCTATTACCTATATGATGTCTCGCTTCCCCCATTACCTGTATGATGTCACACTGCCCCCATTACCTGTATGATGTCACGCTTCCCCCATTACCTGTATGATGTCACGCTTCCCCCATTACCTGTATGATGTCACACTTCCCCCATTACCTGTATGATGTCACGCTTCCCCATTACCTGTATGATGTCACACTTCCCCCATTACCTGTATGATGTCACGCTTCCCCCATTACCTGTATGATGTCACGCTTCCCCCATTACCTGTATGATGTCACGCTTCCCCCATTACCTGTATGATGTCACGCTTCCCCATTACCTGTATGATGTCACGCTTCCCCCATTACCTGTATGATGTCACGCTTCCCCCATTACCTGTATGATGTCACGCTTCCCCCATTACCTGTATGATGTCACGCTTCCCCCATTACCTGTATGATGTCACGCTTCCCCATTACCTGTATGATGTCACGCTTCCCCCATTACCTGTATGATGTCACGCTTCCCCCATTACCTGTATGATGTCACGCTTCCCCCATTACCTGTATGATGTCACGCTTCCCCCATTACCTGTATGATGTCACGCTTCCCCCATTACCTGTATGATGTCACGCTTCCCCCATTACCTGTATGATGTCACGCTTCCCCCATTACCTGTATGATGTCACGCTTCCCCCATTACCTGTATGATGTCACGCTTCCCCCATTACCTGTATGATGTCACGCTTCCCCCATTACCTGTATGATGTCACGCTTCCCCCATTACCTGTATGATGTCACGCTTCCCCCATTACCTGTATGATGTCACGCTTCCCCCATTACCTGTATGATGTCACGCTTCCCCCATTACCTGTATGATGTCACGCTTCCCCCATTACCTGTATGATGTCACGCTTCCCCCATTACCTGTATGATGTCACGCTTCCCCCATTACCTGTATGATGTCACGCTTCCCCCATTACCTGTATGATGTCACGCTTCCCCCATTACCTGTATGATGTCTTGCTTCCCCCATTACCTGTATGATGTCACGCTGCCCCCATTACCTGTATGATGTCACGCTTCCCCCATTACCTGTATGATGTCACGCTTCCCCCATTACCTGTATGATGTCACGCTTCCCCCATTACCTGTATGATGTCACGCTTCCCCCATTACCTGTATGATGTCACGCTTCCCCCATTACCTGTATGATGTCACGCTTCCCCCATTACCTGTATGATGTCACGCTTCCCCCATTACCTGTATGATGTCACGCTTCCTCATTACCTGTATGATGTCACGCTTCCTCATTACCTGTATGATGTCACGCTTCCCCCATTACCTGTATGATGTCACGCTTCCCCCATTACCTGTATGATGTCACGCTTCCCCCATTACCTGTATGATGTCACGCTTCCCCCATTACCTGTATGATGTCACGCTTCCCCCATTACCTGTATGATGTCACGCTTCCCCCATTACCTGTATGATGTCTTGCTTCCCCCATTACCTGTTTGATGTCACATGACCCCGTTGCACAGGTTAGAGTCCCCTATACCTATAGTGTATTCTCGGACATTAAACCCTTCTTCCCCGCAGTCAGGACGGGGTTAATCCCGCTCGCTCCTCGGACGTTATGTCTTCTCATGAACGGCGATGTGACCACATTTGGCGTTCCGGGTACAAGGCGCAGCTATTTCCATCTTCTCTCGTAAGGATTGGGAGCAGCCGGAACGTGTTAGTAAAGGATATCCATCACGCTGGCGGCTGATCCAGTTACACCGCTCTGTAATAACGGAAGCTTAATGGCGCCGCGCAGTCGTCACCTGTGTGAGCAGGTTAAGGAAATCGTCCTACAGAATCGGTGCAGCGTATACTGTCAGATTACAGCGCCTCACAGCACAGTACATCATGTAAAGCAGAGCGCTGCGTACAGAAAGCGTAGCACTGCGCCGATCATTACCACCACCGGTTATTAACACCTACATGGGAGCACTGACGGGAAGTAAAAATATCCATATATCTGCCAAGTGTAACCTGTAGCGGGGGGGTACTGGTTTCTGAGAAATTAAAGGGGTCCTCCAGGATTAGAGAAGCAGCGCCTCTTCTCTCCATGGTTGTGTCTGGTATTGAAGCTCACCCCATTCATGTGAATGCCGGAGAAGAGGGGCAAAAATCCCCCCAAAGTGGCTTATTTCCAGGAGGTGACGACAAGGGTGCGGGCAGAGAGAATCATTAATCCATGCACGGCAGGGCGGTATGCTATTAACTCATTGTGTATTTCGTGTTTTGTGTTGGCGGCTGCGCAGTTTATGGCGTCCTGTCCTTGGGGCATCACAGCAGCACCGCATGGGCATACCCCTGGATAAAACAGATGAATATAGAGTAGGTGGCGCTCTGCGGGGTCGTGGATCTACTGATGTCTCCTGATGGCGCTCTGCGGGGTCGTGGATCTACTGATGTCGTCTGATGGCGCTCTGCGGGGTCGTGGATCTACTGATGTCATCTGATGGCGCTCTGCGGGGTCGTGGATCTACTGATGTCGTCTGATGGCGCTCTGCGGGGTCGTGGATCTACTGATGGCGCTCTGCGGGGTCGTGGATCTACTAATGTCATCTGATGGCGCTCTGCGGGGTCGTGGATCTACTGATGTCATCTGATGGCGCTCTGCGGGGTCGTGGATCTACTGATGTCATCTGATGGCGCTCTGCGGGGTCGTGGATCTACTGATGTCATCTGATGGCGCTCTGCGGGGTCGTGGATCTACTGATGTCATCTGATGGCGCTCTGCGGGGTCGTGGATCTACTGATGTCATCTGATGGCGCTCTGCGGGGTCGTGAATCTACTGATGTCTCCTGATGGCGCTCTGCGGGGTCGTGGATCTACTGATGTCATCTGATGGCGCTCTGCGGGGTCGTGGATCTACTGATGTCATCTGATGGCGCTCTGCGGGGTCGTGGATCTACTGATGTCATCTGATGGCGCTCTGCGGGGTCGTGGATCTACTGATGTCTCCTGATGGCGCTCTGCGGGGTCGTGGATCTACTGATGTCATCTGATGGCGCTCTGCGGGGTCGTAGATCTACTGATGTCGTCTGATGGCGCTCTGCGGGGTCGTGGATCTACTGATGTCTTCTGATGGCGCTCTGCGGGGTCGTGGATCTACTGATGTCTTCTGATGGCGCTCTGCGGGGTCGTGGATCTACTGATGTCATCTGATGGCGCTCTGCGGGGTCGTGGATCTACTGATGTCTCCTGATGGCGCTCTGCGGGGTCGTGGATCTACTGATGTCATCTGATGGCGCTCTGCGGGGTCGTGGATCTACTGATGTCGTCTGATGGCGCTCTGCGGGGTCGTGGATCTACTGATGTCTCCTGATGGCGCTCTGCGGGGTCGTGGATCTACTGATGGCACTCTGCGGGGTCTTGGATCTACTGATGTCATCTGATGGCGCTCTGCGGGGTCGTGAATCTACTGATGTCGTCTGATGGCGCTCTGCGGGGTCGTGGATCTACTGATGTCTCCTGATGGCGCTCTGCGGGGTCGTGGATCTACTGATGTCTCCTGATGGCGCTCTGCGGGGTCGTGGATCTACTGATGTCGTCTGATGGCGCTCTGCGGGGTCGTGGATCTACTGATGTCTCCTGATGGCGCTCTGCGGGGTCGTGAATCTACTGATGGCACTCTGCGGGGTCTTGGATCTACTAATGTCGTCTGATGGCGCTCTGCGAAGTCGTGAATCTACTGATGTCATCTGATGGCGCTCTGCGGAGTCGTGGATCTACTGATGGCTCCTGATGGCGCTCTGCGGAGTTGTGGATCTACTGATCGCGCTCTGCGGGGTCGTGAATCTACTGATGGCGCTCTGCGGGGTCGTGAATCTACTGATGGCGCTCTGCGGGGTCGTGAATCTACTGATGGCGCTCTGCGGAGTCGTGGATCTACTGATGGCGCTCTGCGGGGTCTTGGATCTACTAATGTCGTCTGATGGCGCTCTGCGGAGTCGTGAATCTACTGATGTTGTCTGATGGCGCTCTGCGGAGTCGTGGATCTACTGATGTTGTCTGATGGCGCTCTGCGGAGTCGTGGATCTACTGATGTTGTCTGAAGGCACTCCGACGGGTCCGAGATCTCGACTAGGGTTGTCTCAGCGTTTATGTGGGGTCTCCTGTCCCACCCTGAGAGTGACAAACATAGAGCAGGTACCGGATTGCCATAGACCCTCCAAGGCCAGTGGGCCCCAGAAAAAACGGGCCCCAAGGATCCTGTTTATGGGGGGGGTGAGAACTCTTCTGTCTGGAGGTAAAGTGGGATCCCATGTAAAGTTTTTCTGTGGACCCCCGTGGCCTCTTTGTCAGCCCCTGGCTAAATATAACGCATTCTGGTAGATTTTGTTTTCCAATTTCTCACCATTTTCGTGATATTAGCTGGCTGTCAGTGAATGGGAGCACTGATGTAGTTTCCATTCAGAGGCAGTAATCCTGAACATAGCTAGTCCTGCTGTCAGCTGAGAAGGGGATACAATGTATCAGTCTAGACAATGCTCCGGCCTGCAGACTGATACATTGTAACAAGCTGGCAGAGTGATTGCCTACACTGGATACCACTGTAACAGATCCTCAGCTGAGAGTGTACTCATTCACTGACAGCAAGCAGAAACGTGGTGTCTGGAAGTTGTAGAACTTTTCATGAAACATTATACACATAAACCCGGAGACCCCTGAATATTACATCCAATAAAAACGTGTTATCTGCGGTGTAGATGGCGACATGTCAGGACGCCGTCACCGTCTGGACCGCTCGGAAGTAAACATGAAGGAAACTTTAGCAATACTTCACATCTCCTAAACTTTGGTGTGAAATAAACATAATTTCCTTCCCTGCAGTCACTTGGGACCCTCCCCCCCCCATCCACACACTTATCAAATGTGTCCCTCAAACCAACGCAAAGTCCAATAAATTTATATTTCTTTAATAGAAAACGATGGAAAATTTTGCAGAAATTTACATATTTGCGCTGAAATATTGCAGCGAAGGCTTAGGCAGTGGCGGCCGGTCCGTCTCAAGGATGCTGCCCTTAGTCCATTAGTTTGGATAATGAGGTCCATAAAGAACCTTTATAACTCATGGCAGTGCCGGAGATGGATGCACCTCCAGCCCCCGCACCAGACACCGCAGGAAGGTCACCGGGGGGCTGAGCGTGATTCATGGGACCACCAGGTGACACCGCCATCTCCGCTCCATGACACCAAATCTATATATTATACATAAAACCTCTCCGTCTATCTGTCTATATCTCTTATCTATCATCACTTATAATATTCTCTATATGAATGCTCAGTTCTGTCATTTTTGGGGTGCTCTGATGCACAATGTATCTATAGCGCGGGTTTATTAATATCGGAGGGGGCGGAGTCTCTCAGCGGATTACGTTTCCGCTGAGATTAATAATATTATTACATTGGGAGGAATAATCTCATTTATATGGAGTGACAATCGGGTGTCCTGCAGGAGTGTATATATACTGTATGTGTGTGCAGTGTGTGTATGTACAGTGTATGTGTGCAGTGTGTATATGTACAGAGTATGTGTGCAATGTGTGTGTATGTACAGTGTATATGTGTGCAGTGTGTATATGTACAGTGTATGTACAGTGTATGTGTGCAATGTGTGTGTATGTACAGTGTATATGTGTGCAGTGTGTGTGTATGTACAGTGTATGTGTGCAGTGTGTGTGTATGTACAGTGTATATGTGTGCAGTGTATATGTGTGCAGTGTATATGTGTGCAGTGTGTGTATGTACAGTGTGTATGTACAGTGTATGTGTGTATGTACAGTGTATATGTGTGCAGTGTGTGTATGTGCAGTGTATATGTGTGCAGTGTGTGTGTGTACAGTGTATGTGTGCAGTGTATATGTGTGCAGTGTATATGTGTGCAGTGTGTGTATGCACAGTGTATATGTGTGCAGTGTATATGTGTGCAGTGTGTGTATGTACAGTGTATATGTGTGCAGTGTGTGTATGTGCAGTGTATATGTGTGCAGTGTGTGTATGTACCGTGTATGTGTGCAGTGTGTGTATGTACAGTGTATGTGTGCAGTGTGTGTATGTACAGTGTATATGTGTGTATGTACAGTGTATATGTGTGCAGTGTGTGTATGTACAGTGTATATGTGTGCAATGTGTGTGTATGTGCAGTGTATATGTGTGCAATGTGTGTGTATGTGCAGTGTATATGTGTGCAATGTGTGTGTATGTGCAGTGTATATGTGTGCAATGTGTGTGTATGTGCAGTGTATATGTGTGCAATGTGTGTGTATGTACAGTGTATATGTGTGTATGTACAGTGTATATGTGTGCAGTGTGTGTATGTACAGTGTATGTGTGTATGTACAGTGTATATGTGTGCAGTGTGTGTACAGTGTATATGTGTGCAGTGTGTGTACAGTGTATGTGTGCAGTGTGTGTATGTACAGTGTATATGTGTGCAGTGTGTGTATGTACAGTGTATATGTGTGCAATGTGTGTGTATGTACAGTGTATGTGTGCAGTGTGTGTGTGTATGTACAGTGTATATGTGTGCAGTGTGTGTATGTACAGTGTATATGTGTGCAGTGTGTGCAGTGTGTATGTACAGTGTATGTGTGTACAGTGTGTGCAGTGTGTATGTACAGTGTATATGTGTGTATGTACAGTGTTTATGTGTGTATGTACAGTGTATGTGTGCAGTGTGTATGTACAGTGTATATGTGTGTATGTACAGTGTATATGTGTGCAGTGTGTGTATGTACAGTGTATATGTGTGCAGTGTGTGTATGTACAGTGTATATGTGTGCAGTGTGTGTATGTACAGTGTATATGTGTGCAGTGTGTGTATGTACAGTGTATATGTGTGCAGTGTGTACAGTGTATATGTGTGCAGTGTGTGTATGTACAGTGTATATGTGTGCAGTGTGTACAGTGTATATGTGTGCAGTGTGTACAGTGTATATGTGTGCAGTGTGTGTATGTACAGTGTATGTGTGTGTGTACAGTGTATATGTGTGCAGTGTGTGTGCAGTGTGTGTGTGTGTATGTACAGTGTATGTGTGCAGTGTGTATGTGCAGTGTATATGTGTGCAGTGTGTATGTACAGTGTATATGTGTGCAGTATGTGTGTATGTACAGTGTATATGTGTGCAGTATGTGTGTATGTACAGTGTATATGTGTGCAGTGTGTATGTACAGTGTATATGTGTGCAGTGTGTATGTACAGTGTATATGTGTGCAGTGTGTGTGTATGTACAGTGTATATGTGTGCAGTGTGTGTGTATGTACAGTGTATGTGTGCAGTGTGTGTATGTGCAGTGTGTATGTGTGCAGTGTGTGTTTATGTACAGTGTATGTGTGCAGTGTGTGTGTATGTACAGTGTATATGTGTGCAGTGTATATGTGTGCAGTGTGTGTATGTACAGTGTATGTGTGTGTGTATATGTGTGCAGTGTATATGTGTGCAGTGTGTGTATGTACAGTGTATGTGTGCAGTGTGTGTATGTACAGTGTATGTGTGCAGTGTGTGTGTATGTACAGTGTATATGTGTGCAGTGTGTGTGTATGTACAGTATATATGTGTGCAGTGTGCGTGTATGTACAGTGTATATGTGTGCAGTGTGTGTATGTACAGTGTATGTGTGTGCAGTGTGTGTATGTACAGTGTATGTGTGTATGTACAGTGTATATGTGTGCAGTGTGTATGTACAGTGTATATGTGTGCAGTGTGTACAGTGTATATGTGTGCAGTGTGTGTATGTACAGTGTATATGTGTGCAGTGTGTACAGTGTATATGTGTGCAGTGTGTGTATGTACAGTGTATATGTGTGCAGTGTGTACAGTGTATATGTGTGCAGTGTGTACAGTGTATATGTGTGCAGTGTGTGTATGTACAGTGTATGTGTGTGTGTGTGTACAGTGTATGTGTGCAGTGTGTGTGCAGTGTGTGTGTATGTACAGTGTATATGTGTGCAGTGTGTGCAGTGTGTATGTGCAGTGTATATGTGTGCAGTGTGTATGTACAGTGTATATGTGTGCAGTATGTGTGTATGTACAGTGTATATGTGTGCAGTATGTGTGTATGTACAGTGTATATGTGTGCAGTGTGTATGTACAGTGTATATGTGTGCAGTGTGTGTGTATGTACAGTGTATATGTGTGCAGTGTGTGTGTATGTACAGTGTATGTGTGCAGTGTGTGTGTATGTACAGTGTATATGTGTGCAGTGTATATGTGTGCAGTGTGTGTATGTACAGTGTATGTGTGTATGTATATGTGTGCAGTGTATATGTGTGCAGTGTGTGTATGTACAGTGTATATGTGTGCAGTGTGTGTGTATGTACAGTGTATATGTGTGCAGTGTGTGTGTATGTACAGTGCATATGTGTGCAGTGTGTGTGTATGTACAGTGTATATGTGTGCAGTGTGTGTGTGTATGTACAGTGTATATGTGTGCAGTGTATATGTGTGCAGTGTGTGTATGTACAGTGTATGTGTGTGTATATGTGTGCAGTGTGTGTGCAGTGTGTGTATGTACAGTGTATATGTGTGCAGTGTGTGTATGTACAGTTTATATGTGTACAGTGTGTGTATGTACAGTGTATGTGTGCAGTGTGTGTATGTACAGTGTATATGTGTGCAGTGTGTATGTACAGTGTATGTGTGCAGTGTGTGTGTATGTACAGTGTATATGTGTGCAGTGTATATGTGTGCAGTGTGTGTATGTACAGTGTATGTGTGTATGTATATGTGTGCAGTGTATATGTGTGCAGTGTGTGTATGTACAGTGTATATGTGTGCAGTGTGTGTGTATGTACAGTGTATATGTGTGCAGTGTGTGTGTATGTACAGTGTATATGTGTGCAGTGTGTGTGTATGTACAGTGTATATGTGTGCAGTGTATATGTGTACAGTGTATGTGTGTGTATATGTGTGCAGTGTGTGTGCAGTGTGTGTATGTACAGTGTATATGTGTGCAGTGTGTGTATGTACAGTTTATATGTGTACAGTGTGTGTATGTACAGTGTATGTGTGCAGTGTGTGTATGTACAGTGTATGTGTGCAGTGTGTGTATGTACAGTGTATATGTGTGCAGTGTGTATGTACAGTGTATGTGTGCAGTGTGTGTGTATGTACAGTGTATATGTGTGCAGTGTGTGTGTATGTACAGTGTATGTGTGCAGTGTGTGTGTATGTACAGTGTATGTGTGCAGTGTGTGTGTGTATGTACAGTGTATGTGTGCAGTGTGTGTATGTACAGTGTATGTGTGCAGTGTGTGTGTATGTACAGTGTGTATGTGTGCAGTGTGTGTGTATGTACAGTGTATGTGTGCAGTGTGTGTGTATGTACAGTGTATATGTGTGCAGTGTGTGTGTATGTACAGTGTATATGTGTGCAGTGTATATGTGTGCAGTGTGTGTATGTACAGTGTATGTGTGTGTGTATATGTGTGCAGTGTATATGCAGTGTGTGTATGTACAGTGTATATGTGTGCAGTGTGTGTATGTACAGTGTATATGTGTACAGTGTATATGTGTGCAGTGTGTATGTACAGTGTATATGTGTGCAGTGTGTGTGTGTGTACAGTGTATATGTGTGCAGTGTGTGTGTACAGTGTATATGTGTGCAGTGTGTGTATGTACAGTGTATATGTGTGCAGTGTGTGTATGTACAGTGTATATGTGTGCAGTGTGTGTATGTACAGTGTATATGTGTGCAGTGTGTGTATGTACAGTGTATATGTGTGCAGTGTGTGTATGTACAGTGTATATGTGTGCAGTGTGTGTATGTACAGTGTATATGTGTGCAATGTGTGTGTATGTACAGTGTATGTGTGTGCAGTGTGTGTATGTACAGTGTATATGTGTGCAGTGTGTGTATGTACAGTGTATGTGTGCAGTGTGTGTATGTACAGTGTATGTGTGTGCAGTGTGTGTACAGTGTATGTTGTATATAGGTGTGTGTTTTGTATTTCTTATCGCTGTGCGGTGTCTTTTAGGTGTGTGGCGGTTATTGACAGCAGGGGTAAGCGGATCCGCTGCCGCCATGTGGTTATAGAGGACAGTTACCTGCCGGAGAGCGCCTGCGCTGACGTCTGTTACAGGTAAGGGCAGATTACTGTTCAGGAGAGCTGGGAGGTCACATCAGGTCTTGTTCTCCAGTCACATTCAAGGCTGCGTTCACAGTTCTTATGGTTTTAGCCTCCAGGCCCTGCCGCCTCGCATACGCTCTGCTGCGGAGGATTGTGGTAGATGTAGTGTTCACACCAGTGTCAGTGCTGGGACCAGCAGACTGCGAGGGGCTGCGGGGAAGCACTACAACTCTCACTATGCAATGGAGAAGAGAGCAGTGCACTACAGGGGTGCAGGAAGAAGCAGCCAGCAGAATTGGGGAGATTAGATTGTGAGCTCTTAGGAACAGGAATGATGGGAGTGATACTTTTGTGTTACATAGGGAGAATAGCTAGTGAGCTCCTGAGGACAGGGATGATGGGAGTGATACATTGTGTGACATAGAGAGAAAGGGATGATGGGAGTGATATGGTGTGTGTCATAGGAAGAAAGGGATGATGGGAGTGATACTTTTGTGTTACATAGGGAGAATAGCTAGTGAGCTCCTGAGGACAGGGATGATGGGAGTGATACATTGTGTGACCGTGAGTTACTGATAATTCTGCTTCTTCAGACAGATCTCCAGAGCGATTCTTATCACAGACCGTTCAGTCTTGAGATCAGATACAGACCAGGAGGTAGGTGGTGTCCGTGTACCGCGGTGAAGGTACTGACCTGTGACCTCCGCCCCGTCCAGTGCTCCCCCCATCATGTGACGCGGCCGCACTACAGTCCTGGATTCCTTCTGTGTTCCTCAAGGAGACAGACGGCTGAAGGTCCCCACGTCTGAGATTTAATTGACATCAAATTTCCAGTAAATATTAGAGAATAATATAGTGCGGCCGTCAGCGCCACGGAAAATAAAACCGCCATCACCTACTGCAAATTCTAAACCCGCTATAAGGTGATTGTTTCCTGCCATTATAATCAGTGTCAGGAAAATGGGATCTGAAATCTAAACCATCAGATGAAAAATCTGCTCTCCTGGCGCCAAACCAGATGAGAACGTTCACAGAATGGACCCAAAATATCTATCATCTATATCTCTCTATCATCTCTATCTATCTATCATCTATATCTCTCTATCATCTATATCTCTCTATCATCTATATCTCTCTATCATCTATATCTATCTATCATCTATATCTCTCTATCATCTATATCTCTCTATCATCTCTATCTATCTATCATCTATATCTCTCTATCATCTATATCTCTCTATCATCTATATCTATCTATCATCTATATCTCTCTATCATCTATATCTATCTGTCTATCATCTCTATCTATCTATCGTCTATAGCTCTCTATCATCTATATCTCTCTATCATCTATATCTCTCTATCATCTATATCTATCTGTCTATCATCTCTATCTATCTATCGTCTATAGCTCTCTATCATCTATATCTGTCTATCATCTATATCTCTCTATCATCTATATCTATCTGTCTATCATCTCTATCTATCATCTATATCTCTCTATCATCTATATCTCTCTATCATCTCTATCTATCTATCATCTATATCTCTCTATCATCTATATCTCTCTATCATCTATATCTATCTATCATCTATATCTCTCTATCATCTATATCTATCTGTCTATCATCTCTATCTATCTATCGTCTATAGCTCTCTATCATCTATATCTCTCTATCATCTATATCTCTCTATCATCTATATCTATCTGTCTATCATCTCTATCTATCGTCTATAGCTCTATATCTGTCTATCATCTATATCTGTCTATCATCTATATCTCTCTATCATCTATATCTCTCTATCATCTATATCTCTCTATCATCTATATCTCTCTATCATCTATATCTCTCTATCATCTCTATCTATCTATCATCTCTATCTCTCTATCATCTCTATCTCTCTATCATCTATATCTCTCTATCATCTATATCTCTCTATCATCTATATCTATCTGTCTATCATCTCTATCTCTCTATCATCTATATCTCTCTATCATCTATATCTCTCTATCATCTATATCTCTCTATCATCTATATCTATCTGTCTATCATCTATATCTCTCTATCATCTATATCTCTCTATCATCTATATCTATCTCTCTATCATCTATATCTCTCTATCATCTATAGCTCTCTCTATCATCTATATCTCTCTATCATCTATATCTATCTGTCTATCATCTATATCTCTCTATCATCTATATCTCTCTATCATCTATATCTATCTCTCTATCATCTATAGCTCTCTATCATCTATATCTCTCTATCATCTATAGCTCTCTCTATCATCTATATCTCTCTCTATCATCTATAGCTCTCTAACATCTATAGCTCTCTATCATCTATATCTCTCTATCATCTATATCTCTCTATCATCTATATCTCTCTATCATCTATATCTCTCTATCATCTATAGCTCTCTCTATCATCTATATCTCTCTATCATCTATAGCTCTCTCTATCATCTATAGCTCTCTCTATCATCTATATCTCTCTCTATCATCTATAGCTCTCTCTATCATCTATATCTCTCTCTATCATCTATAGCTCTCTATCATCTATAGCTCTCTATCATCTATATCTTTCTTTCTTTCTCCAGTTTCTGGTGACTGATCCGTTCTCTGTTGTAGATTTCCGTCCTTACGGTTCCCCCGGATGATGGGGATCGCACCGCCGTGCACCTGACCGAGCTCTGCTCCTCCACAAACACGTGCATAAAACATACGTGTAAGTAGCTATATCAGCTGGACAGAGAGTCCCGGCACAATGTTGTCCTGAAGTGCTCTGTGCTGCTGTTGGTTTTGAGCTGACATGATATCCGTCCTGTGTGTTTTATGTGTCTCCATGTTGATTATGGAAGGAGCTGCGACTCTTCTCCGTGTTCTGAATGGATGGCGTGCGCGCGGGTTTATTGCTGCCCGTCTCCTTTATTGCTTCATCACAAATATCCTCAAACTGAAGTGAAACGCAGTCATCGTCGCCCTGTGTCGCGGCCGCGGCGCCCTCGCTCTCTACAGAAGACGCTGGTTATTCTTCCGATTATATCGCGGTGCCGTCACTCGCGTCACAAAGAGCGCTGGACGCTTTGTAACCGTTCTCGGCTCTCACAGTATCTGATATGTCCGGGCAGGAGACCTCAGACACTGATAATATCATCCACACATTCAGTCCTTGTAGCCGCGCGGTTCAAATCCTCACCATTTTACAATATCTGCTTGCTGTCAGTGACTAGAATCAATACAGGGTCTGGTCTATTCACACGGTGTCTGCTGTGTTCATTGAGAGTATTTCCAGACAACATATACCGCTGTATAGCCATAAACGTACATTGCGGCCTCCATGACTAGAATTGCGCGGGAAACTGTCCTGAAAAAATATATACTGACCTATACCGCCACCCGAGGCCAAAAAGGACGCACTTTGCCCTCTGTCAGGTGAACTGCAGCGTCCGCAGAGCAAATTCAGCCTAGTTCTGCTCACAGCTGCGGGTCTGTTACATTTGTATCCAGTCTAGACCCTACACTGATACATTGTAACAGACTGTCAGCGCTGTGTGTTCTCAGTTACTTCGCCCTATGGACCTACAGGTTTTTTTGCTGCAGTTCTCATAAGAGGGCGTCACCTCCCCCGTCCGCTCGGGGTCTATAAAAAAAATTGCGCGGCTGGGAAAATATTTACTCCGCGTCCAATAAATCCTCGCCTTTTGTTTTCACTTCGTTAAGCGTTAATGAGATGCGAGCGAGCAGTCTCCCCCTTCAGACAATGGCGTAAGATAAATATACAAATCTCTCTCGCCTTTGATCACCGGCAGGAGTGACAGCCCCATCATCGGCAGCGCCATCTGACCGGAACCAAAGTCGTTCGCTCGGCCCCTGGCGCTAATGATGGAATGGCGTAGAGAAGCTCATCGCTCTTCCTCCCCGGAGAATTACCTGAAGACGAATGCTGGCAGGCGCTGTAACTAATGCCACTCCACCTGAGTAAATCAAACATAATCAGGCGGCGCGCTGATGAGGTTTTATGGGTCCGTCAGACCCGGGGTGACACCATAACAGCCAGATTGAAACCAAACGGCGGCAGATCTGAGGATTTTATAACCGACTGGAGCAAAAATCTATAAAACCTATTTTAAATCAATTAGTCTTTGCTTTAATGTTTCCTTTCTTAACGACATGTTCATCATCCGCTAAGTGGTGGGATTAACGCATTCAGCCCCGGTGGCGGCGTGACATTTAAAGGGACAGCGGGGTGACTTAATTTGCCGTTTACGAGTCGGAGAAGGCGACGTGATGACCCAACTTTCCCAAACTCTCCAATGGCGCGACTGATTAGTTACCCACAGAAAGGGCAGATTTGCCGTTCAGGGCTGTGGGAAAGCTGGGTGAGAAGCAAAATGGCCGCGCAGCGTTCTTAGATCATCCACATCATCGCTCTTCAGATTTGCGGTCGCTGTAATGTTGCAAATATTGGTTGTCACACAGCTCGGAGGTTGTTACCCTGAATGGCACATTTCCCAGTAAAGCTGCTGACAACCAGTATGGACGCCTGGCTTTCCCTGGGAAAGCTGAATGAAAAGCAGCATGGCCACCCAGCTTTCCCAACCCCCTGCATGTTATGTTGTGCCGTGACCCATCGCATCTCTGTGCAGAGATCCGTCCGCTGTTCAGGTGTCTGGGAAAGCTGGGTGACAACTGGAGATTTTATGGCGGCCGTATAGTTATAACCCAGCTTTCCCTGAAATATTCTGGTAACGGAAGTGACGGCGCGAGGCTCAGTAATTCCCGCGCATGTTGAGCAGACAAAGTTTGTGTCCGAACGTGGTGCCCCCCCCCCCCCCCCCCAGCGCCTTCCGTCCGCGGTTCAGTCTTTTTCATCTCTTTGTTACATTGTTGCCGCCTTTGGACGAGATGTAAAGAAAACGTTTTGTAAATAATTAGTGTCGATTTCATTAAACCAGGAGCGAGCGTCTTCCCGGGCATTTGGGGGCGCTCCGCGGCCCGGCTCCGCGTGTCACTGGGCGAGATAATTGTGGGGCTGCGGACGACATAGGCCCCACTGTTAGGCGCTGTGATCGGATTACCGCACCGGAGCAGATGAGACTAATTATTATTAAACATGAAGAGGAGATTGTACCTCGTCAGCTCTTTCATCTCCTGCAATGAAGGGAAGAAATCCAGTTCATTAAAAGTTTATGGAAGTTGTGGCGCGCAGTCCTTTGATTGCCAATGGGCATCAGACAGTCCCTTTGTAGAAGCAAGTGATGTTTGTGCGCGTCGGCCGGCGCGCCTGCTAATTGCCAAGCGTTGTGCACGCCGTTACTTTAAGCATTGTTGCCTTAATGAGGAGACACATCAAGTATTATGGGACAACAACACCCAGATCATTCGTTTTTATCCATTTCTTGGGGTCTCTTTTCATGTCCTGAGGACTTTTGTGGAACTACAAGGCACAGCATGCCATTGTTACATGCACTGGATTAGTGGAAGGTACGGCCATTTGAGTGGACTGTCCCTTAAAGAGTGATACGTGTAACATATGAATGTAGCAGAGCCCAGGTTGTAGTGTGCGCTCCTCACCCAATGAGATGTCTGATTGCAGATCTCGTCCACCTCACGTGTCCATCCTCCAAGACAACGGCGCGAGAAGACTTGGAGCCGGTCGTGAAGAAGCTGTTCACACTCGACTCAGAGGAAGGTGAGAAGCAAAGTTGTAAATTACTTCAGCTGCCCGTCTCAGAACACGCCCACTTATTAGTAACCACACCCACTGAGCATTGACCAAACCCACTAGTACTGTACTCATTGTTTTACTGTATACTGATGACCACACCCACTGAATGACCACACCCACTAGTCATGTACCCTACCCAATAATTTACTATATACTGATGGCCACACCCACTGAGCATTGACCACACCCACTAGTGCTATACTGTACTCATTTATTGTTCTACTGTATACTGATGACCACACCCACTGATTATTGACCACACCCACTAGTTCTGTACTCATTATTCTACTGTATACTGATGACCACACCCACTGATCATTGGCCTCACCCATCAGTGCTATGCCATACTTAATAATTGACTCTATACTGATGATCACACCCACTGATTATTGGCCACACCCACCAATCATTTTCCCCACCCAGTGATTTTCTATACGGATGACCACACCCACTGATCATTGTCCACACCCACCATTTTCCCCACCCAGTAATTTTCTATATTGTTGACCACACCCACTGATCATTGGCCACACCCCCAGTCATAAGTAGTACCTATTAATGTTCTTCTGTGTACTGATAACCACACCCACTAATCCTGGGCCACACCTACCATCCTATGCTGTACCATATACTATAACCACTCCCACTGATCATTGGCCACACCTACCTATACTACCTGTAGTCGTTACTTATTTAGCATATTCTGATAACCACACCCACAGAGAGCCTGCCATCTTCCTGTCCTGTGAGGTCAGGAGGTGCTGAGATACAAGTATCCTCCGTGTAGCCATCATTGTTACATTGTTACAGTGTCCGTCACATAGCAGATGAGGCTGCATTAAGTTTCTGAAGTGGAGCGGCCGGTCAGCCGTGATGTATGGCCTTGTGTCGTGGTAAGTGTCCCCCAGAGCCCCCCATGTCACACTCCGCCATTAGTTTTTATGCTGGCGACGAGGCGGTGGTCGTATTTTAATTAAAATGTCAGAACAAATGCTGCCGGAGTCCTGAGAATGAATCAGCAGATCCGGCGAGCAGCGGCCCATGGCAGGTCAGACAAAGTCACCTGCGCCAGAGAACTTCATCCATCCTCTGCTCCGCCGCACTCACGAACTTTACGCTTCTTCAGGGTTTTTTCCGAGCAGCGTTCTGCATTTTATCAAGAGACCGTTTCTTCACGGCTATTGGGTTTAATTAGCATTTTAAATGATTCCCTAACCTTACAAAACACATGATAAAAGGCTCGTTAATGACATCGCGCCAAAGTTGCTCTGACTTATCGGCCGCGCTGGATTTTTTTTTCTCCTCGTAATAAGATATTAACCAAAATTAAACTGAAAGATTTCCCTAAAAAATTTCATCATCTCCTGAAAAACCTTGTTCTGTAAATGGTCTGTACAGTAAAGGTATCCGACGGTCCAGAAATCTTAATAGTCTGGCATGTGACAGGATTTTATCTGATGGTTTGGCAGGTCAGTTCCTCAGGGGCGGGGCCACAGCGGCATTGGTGGAGGGCTTCATCTGTCAGTGGACCTGTCTTCCTTTATATATGATCTGTTATCATTATTTTTACACATCCCATGGTCCTTACTCCACCCAAAACCACTCCGGTGTCACTAAAGCTGAGCTATAAGGGCCTGTTCAGCAGGGTTCTCCCACAGAGCCGGGGACCACCAGAGGATCTCCTTAGTATTGCTCCTCTAGGGAAAGAAGATGACAGCTCTTCATTGAGAGATCCCTGTAAACCTCTCCCATACGGTTCCTTCCTTTTGTTATGATTTAGTTTTAGGTGGAATTAGTCTTTCATTTTATGGCTGGGGTCGAGCTTAGCGTTGTGGGTGGAGTTAGCCTTTAGGTTTGTGGGTGGAGTTAGCCTTTAGGTTTGTTCGTGAAATTAGTCTTTGGTTTTGTGGGTGGAGTTAGCCTTTGGTTTTGTGGGTGGAGTTAGCCTTTGGTTTTGTGGGTGGAGTTAGCCTTTGGTTTTGTGGGTGAATTAGTCTTTCATTTTATGGCTGGGGTCGAGCTTAGCGTTGTGGGTGGAGTTAGCCTTTAGGTTTGTGGGTGGAGTTAGCCTTTAGGTTTGTGGGTGGAGTTAGCCTTTGGTTTTGTGGGTGGGGTTAGCCTTTGGTTTTGTGGGTGGAGTTAGCCTTTAGTTTTGTGGGTGGATTTGGCTTTTAGTTTTGTGGGTGGAGTTAGCCTTTGGTTTTGTGGGTGGGGTTAGCCTTTGGTTTTGTGGGTGGAGTTAGCCTTTGGTTTTGTGGGTGGAGTTAGGCGTTACTATGTCTGCTTCCCTCCTCCAGTTAACCCTCTGAGTGCTCTGCTGAGGTGGTGATCAGGGGTCTCGCCCATGTTGTGCCCCTTGTATCCTCGTTCTTCTCCGGACTCCAAAGTAATTATCGTAATAAATAATAAACCGGTTGTGGTATGAGCGAGCGCCGTGTGCGCAGCGGAGTCACTTCCACGAGGTGCTGCTATGGCGGGGTCTTTCATCTGCTTAGTGGAATCCATTAGCCTCCGCTGCCCCCCTCGGCATGTTTATTGCGTACCCTGACATTTGTATTAATGACTTCCTTGACATTTCCGCCTGACACCTCCGCGCTTCTTGTATCCCAGTAATAACACTAAACGGATTTCAGCCAGCTTTGTCGGATGCTGCAAAATATGTAATTGTATAAATTCTGGCGCCTCCAGCTGACACCCGGCACTTATGTAGATTTTCTGTATTGTGAAGTGATGACCTCTCAGTAACAAGACATGAGGGTGTGCGGGGCGAGAGCTGCTGCACCGAGGAATACAATGTATCAGCTCTTACAGTATACAATGTATCTATCATTAGAAGGAGCGCAGAGAGGGAGACGAGGAAGAGCAACTGGGATCATCAGTCAGCATTGAGACCTGACACAAGACACAGGACCGGACTTGGGGTACTTTCACACTTGCGGCAGAGGATTCCGGCAGGCAGATCCGGCAATCCGGACGCAAACGGATGGCATTTGTCAGACTGATCCGGATGTGGATCCATCTGACAAAAGCATTGAAATACAGGATCAGTCTCTTCGGTATCAACCGGAAAAACGGATCCAGTATCTATTTATCTTTTCATAGAGTTAAAGGTCTGCGCATGCGTGGACCGGAAGAACGGATCCGTCAATGCGGCACTAATACATTTCAATGGAAATTAATGCCGGATCCAGCATTCCGGCACGCTGCAGTATTTTCTCCGTCCAAAAAACGTAGGAGGGACTGAACTGATGCTTAACGGATTGATCTCCATTCAGAATACATTACGATAAAACTGATCTTTTTTTTTTTTTTCGGTATTGAGCTCCTAGGACGGAACTCAATACCGGAAAAGAAAAACACTCGTGTGAAAGTAGCCTTATATACATAAAGGGCGTTTCCGGCCATAGAGTCACTGCACATACATTACTTATCCTGTACTGATCCTGACTTACATCCTGTATTATACTCCAGAGCTGCACTCACTATTCTGCTGGAGCAGTCACTATGTACATACATTACTTATCCTGTACTGATCCTGAGTTACATCCTGTATTATACTCCAGAGCTGCACTCACTATTCTGCTGGTGCAGTCACTGTGTACATACATTACTTATCCTGTACTGATCCTGAGTTACATCCTGTATTATACTCCAGAGCTGCACTCACTATTCTCCTGGTGCAGTCACTGTGTACATACATTACTTATCCTGTACTGGTCCTGAGTTACATCCTGTATTATACTCCAGAGCTGCACTCACTATTCTGCTGGTGCAGTCACTGTGTACACACATTACTTATCCTGTACTGATCCTGAGTTACATCCTGTATTATACTCCAGAGCTGCACTCACTATTCTGCTGGTGCAGTCACTGTGTACATACATTACTTATCCTGTACTGATCCTGAGTTACATCCTGTATTATACTCCAGAGCTGCACTCACTATTCTGCTGGTGCAGTCACTGTGTACATACATTACTTATCCTGTACTGATCCTGAGTTACATCCTGTATTATACTCCAGAGCTGCACTCACTATTCTGCTGGTGCAGTCACTGTGTACATACATTACTTTTCCTGTACTGATCCTGAGTTACATCCTGTATTATACTCCGGAGCTGCACTCACTATTCTGCTGGTGCAGTCACTGTGTACATACATTACTTATCCTGTACTGATCCTGAGTTACATCCTGTATTATACTCCAGAGCTGCACTCACTATTCTGCTGGTGCAGTCACTGTGTACATACATTACTTTTCCTGTACTGATCCTGAGTTACATCCTGTATTATACTCCGGAGCTGCACTCACTATTCTGCTGGTGCAGTCACTGTGTACATACATTACTTATCCTGTACTGATCCTGAGTTACATCCTGTATTATACTCCAGAGCTGCACTCACTATTCTGCTGGTGCAGTCACTGTGTACATACATTACTTATCCTGTACTGATCCTGAGTTACATCCTGTATTATACTCCAGAGCTGCACTCACTATTCTGCTGGTGCAGTCACTGTGTACATACATTACTTATCCTGTACTGATCCTGAGTTACATCCTGTATTATACTCCAGAGCTGCACTCACTATTCTGCTGGTGTAGTCACTGTGTACATACATTACTTTTCCTGTACTGATCCTGAGTTACATCCTGTATTATACTCCAGAGCTGCACTCACTATTCTGCTGGTGCAGTCACTGTGTACATACATTACTTATCCTGTACTGATCCTGAGTTACATCCTGGATTATACTCCAGGGCTGAACTCACTATTCTGCTGGTGGAGTCACTGTGTACATACATTACTTATCCTGAGTTACATCCTGCATTATACTCCAGAGCTGCACTCACTATTCTGCTGGTGCAGTCACTGTGTACATACATTACTTATCCTGTACTGATCCTGAGTTACATCCTGTATTATACTCCAGAGCTGCACTCACTATTCTGCTGGTGCAGTCACTGTGTACATACATTACTTATCCTGTACTGATCCTGAGTTACATCCTGTATTACACTCCAGAGCTGCACTCACTATTCTGCGGGTGCAGTCACTGTGTACAGACATTACTTATCCTGTACTGATCCTGAGTTACATCCTGTATTATACTCCAGAGCTGCACTCACTATTCTGCTGGTGCAGTCACTGTGTACATACATTACTTATCCTGTACTGATCCTGAGTTACATCCTGTATTATACTCCAGAGCTGCACTCACTATTCTGCTGGTGCAGTCACTGTGTACATACATTACTTATCCTGTACAGATCCTGAGTTACATCCTGTATTATACTCCAGAGCTGCACTCACTATTCTGCTGGTGCAGTCACTGTGTACATACATTACTTATCCTGTACTGACCCTGGGTTACATCCTGTATTATACTCCAGAGCTGCACTCACTATTCTGCTGGTGCAGTCACTGTGTACATACATTACTTATCCTGTACAGATCCTGAGTTACATCCTGTATTACACTCAGGAGCTGCACTGATAGGATCACTGCTCTTCCTCTAATACTGATGACATCACTGCTCTTTACTGTAGGTCTGGGCTCGGATCAGGAGAAGCCTCAGGCAATGTGGGTTCTGTACTTTAACATGAGAGACTCATCTGGAGTAGAGCGTCAGTCGTATTCCGGCCTCCCCGCCAATGTGTATGTGTGCAGCGGACCGGACAGCTGCTTCGGGTACGATGGCGCCGTTGAGCAGGTGAGGTCATTATACACCTTCATTCATGTGATTTACGGAAGGGTGGTAGCTGCAGTATCTCATGTATCTAAGTGATGGGTGGGAGCTACAGTATCTCATGTATCTAAGTGATGGGTGGGAGCTGCAGTATCTCATGTATCTAAGTGATGGGTGGGAGCTACAGTATCTCATGTATCTAAGTGATGGGTGGGAGCTGCAGTACCTCATGTATCTAAGTGATGGGTGGTAGCTGCAGTATCTCATGTATCTAAGTGATGGGTGGGAGCTGCAGTATCTCATGTATCTAAGTGATGGGTGGTAGCTGCAGTATCTCATGTATCTAAGTGATGGGTGGGAGCTGCAGTACCTCGTGTATCTAAGTGATGGGTGGTAGCTGCAGTATCTCATGTATCTAAGTGATGGGTGGTAGCTGCAGTATCTCATGTATCTAAGTGAAGGGTGGTAGCTGCAGTATCTCGTGTATCTAAGTGATGGGTGGGAGCTGCAGTATCTCATGTATCTAAGTGATGGGTGGTAGCTGCAGTATCTCGTGTATCTAAGTGATGGGTGGGAGCTGCAGTATCTCATGTATCTAAGTGATGGGTGGGAGCTGCAGTATCTCATGTATCTAAGTGATGGGTGGGAGCTGCAGTATCTCATGTATCTAAGTGAAGGGTGGTAGCTGCAGTATCTCGTGTATCTAAGTGAAGGGTGGTAGCTGCAGTATCTCGTGTATCTAAGTGATGGGTGGTAGCTGCAGTATCTCATGTATCTAAGTGATGGGTGGGAGCTGCAGTATCTCTGTATCTAAGTGATGGGTGGTAGCTGCAGTATCTCATGTATCTAAGTGAAGGGTGGTAGCTGCAGTATCTCGTGTATCTAAGTGATTGGTGGGAGCTGCAGTATCTCATGTATCTAAGTGATGGGTGGTAGCTGCAGTATCTCATGTATCTAAGTGATGGGTGGGAGCTGCAGTATCTCATGTATCTAAGTGAAGGGTGGTAGCTGCAGTATCTCATGTATCTAAGTGATGGGTGGTAGCTGCAGTACCTCATGTATCTAAGTGATGGGTGGTAGCTGCAGTATCTCATGTATCTAAGTGATGGGTGGTAGCTGCAGTATCTCATGTATCTAAGTGATGGGTGGTAGCTGCAGTATCTCATGTATCTAAGTGATGGGTGGTAGCTGCAGTATCTCATGTATCTAAGTGATGGGTGGTAGCTGCAGTATCTCATGTATCTAAGTGAAGGGTGGTAGCTGCAGTATCTCATGTATCTAAGTGATGGGTGGTAGCTGCAGTATCTCTGTATCTAAGTGATGGGTGGTAGCTGCAGTATCTCATGTATCTAAGTGAAGGGTGGTAGCTGCAGTATCTCATGTATCTAAGTGATGGGTGGGAGCTGCAGTATCTCATGTATCTAAGTGATGGGTGGTAGCTGCAGTATCTCATGTATCTAAGTGATGGGTGGTAGCTGCAGTATCTCATGTATCTAAGTGATGGGTGGTAGCTGCAGTATCTCATGTATCTAAGTGATGGGTGGTAGCTGCAGTATCTCATGTATCTAAGTGATGGGTGGGAGCTGCAGTATCTCATGTATCTAAGCAATGGGTGGTAGCTGCAGTATCTCGTGTATCTAAGTGATGGGTGGGAGCTGCAGTATCTCATGTATCTAAGTGATGGGTGGTAGCTGCAGTATCTCGTGTATCTAAGTGATGGGTGGGAGCTGCAGTATCTCATGTATCTAAGTGATGGGTGGGAGCTGCAGTATCTCATGTATCTAAGTGATGGGTGGTAGCTGCAGTATCTCTGTATCTAAGCGATGGGTGGGAGCTGCAGTATCTCATGTATCTAAGTGATGGGTGGGAGCTGCAGTATCTCATGTATCTAAGTGATGGGTGGGAGCTGCAGTATCTCATGTATCTAAGTGATGGGTGGGAGCTGCAGTATCTCATGTATCTAAGTGAAGGGTGGTAGCTGCAGTATCTCGTGTATCTAAGTGATGGGTGGGAGCTGCAGTATCTCATGTATCTAAGTGATGGGTGGGAGCTGCAGTATCTCATGTATCTAAGTGATGGGTGGTAGCTGCAGTATCTCATGTATCTAAGTGATGGGTGGGAGCTGCAGTATCTCATGTATCTAAGCAATGGGTGGGAGCTGCAGCTACATTTCGTCCGGTTTTCCTGGAGTTAAATTGCGACTTCTCAAATAAAAAGTCTCAATGATAAATCTGGAGTGGAGCTCATTAACATATCTGGCCACACCCACTTTTCTAAACGAGTGAGTGGTGTAAAAATGCTAAAAAATCTCAAACATTTGTGTGAGGGCAAAAAGTCACAAAAGCCCTATTTTTGGGACTTTTTGAGGCCAGAATTCTGCAGTGAAGGTCTGATAAATCCGGGCGTTGTGTTTTTCAGGCGGAGAACATATTTCATCAGATGTTGCCCTCGGAGGAGTTCTGTCCTCCAGCTCCTAACCCTGAGGACATAATATATGACGGGGAACCTGCGCAGCCCGACCCCGAGGAGCCCAACCCACCAGTCGACCTGAAGGCGGATGCGTCACCTGAAAATGTACCCGATGCTGCAGAGGAGCCGCAGGCGGAGTGATCCCACATGTGCCTAGCCCCACCCCCTCCGCAGCGCCATCCACAGGGGCTTGTGTAATGGCGGAGATGAGTGTCCCCCCCTCCCCCCCCCCCCCCCCCCCCCGTGTCTGCTGCTGCATCTTAAATTATCTTATGTCAATAAATGTAACGATTGTCAAACCTGTTCGCACTGTCCCGTCATTAGTCCACATCCCCCTTCCCCCGACTGAGACGTGTCCAGACACATTTCAATATCTATGACCAGGTGACTACAAAGCAATCATTTACTCCTGCGCAAGCGCCAAATTCTGAGTTTCATTAAGGGGCTTGGGGTGAGAGGATAGATGTATTTTTTGGGCGATTTCTGTCCTGATATTGGGCTGCAGGAGCCGTATACACAAGGGGAGCATGAGCAGATGACCGAGACACCACACAACCTTCCATTACCCTGTGACCCTCCCCCTTATTAACTATTAAAAATGAAAGGAATTAATATAATGACCTGCAACCTGTTACTCCACCCATTTATGTGTATAATCTGTATGTAGTGAGCTCCCCCTAGTGGTGACTGTATAATCTGTATGTAGTGAGCTCCCCCTAGTGGTGACTGTATAATCTGTATGTAGTGAGCTCCCTCTAGTGGTGGCTGTATAATCTGTATGTAGTGAGCTCCCTCTAGTGGTGGCTGTATAATCTGTATGCAGTGAGCCCCCTCTAGTGGTGGCTGTATAATCTGTATGTAGTGAGCTCCCTCTAGTGGTGACTGTATAATCTGTATGTAGTGAGCTCCCCCTAGTGGTGGCTGTATAATCTGTATGTAGTGAGCTCCCCCTAGTGGTGGCTGTATAATCTGTATGTAGTGAGCTCCCTCTAGTGGTGACTGTATAATCTGTATGTAGTGAGCTCCCCCTAGTGGTGGCTGTATAATCTGTATGTAGTGAGCTCCCTCTAGTGGTGGCTGTATAATCTGTATGTAGTGAGCTCCCTCTAGTGGTGGCTGTATAATCTGTATGTAGTGAGCTCCCTCTAGTGGTGACTGTATAATCTGTATGTAGTGAGCTCCCTCTAGTGGTGGCTGTATAATCTGTATGCAGTGAGCCCCCTCTAGTGGTGGCTGTATAATCTGTATGTAGTGAGCTCCCTCTAGTGGTGACTGTATAATCTGTATGTAGTGAGCTCCCCCTAGTGGTGGCTGTATAATCTGTATGTAGTGAGCTCCCCCTAGTGGTGGCTGTATAATCTGTATGTAGTGAGCTCCCTCTAGTGGTGACTGTATAATCTGTATGTAGTGAGCTCCCCCTAGTGGTGGCTGTATAATCTGTATGTAGTGAGCTCCCTCTAGTGGTGGCTGTATAATCTGTATGTAGTGAGCTCCCTCTAGTGGTGGCTGTATAATCTGTATGTAGTGAGCTCCCTCTAGTGGTGACTGTATAATCTGTATGTAGTGAGCTCCCTCTAGTGGTGGCTGTATAATCTGTATGTAGTGAGCTCCCTCTAGTGGTGGCTGTATAATCTGTATGCAGTGAGCCCCCTCTAGTGTTGGCTGTATAATCTGTATGTAGTGAGCTCCCTCTAGTGGTGACTGTATAATCTGTATGTAGTGAGCTCCCCCTAGTGGTGGCTGTATAATCTGTATGTAGTGAGCTCCCTCTAGTGGTGGCTGTATAACCTGTATGTAGTGAGCTCCCTCTAGTGGTGGCTGTATAACCTGTATGTAGTGAGCTCCCTCTAGTGGTGGCTGTATAATCTGTATGTAGTGAGCTCCCTCTAGTGGTGGCTGTATAATCTGTATGTAGTGAGCTCCCTCTAGTGGTGGCTGTATAACCTGTATGTAGTGAGCTCCCTCTAGTGGTGGCTGTATAACCTGTATGTAGTGAGCTCCCCCTAGTGGTGGCTGTTTAATCTGTATGTAGTGAGCTCCCTCTAGTGGTGGCTGTATAATCTGTATGTAGTGAGCTCCCTCTAGTGGTGGCTGTATAACCTGTATGTAGTGAGCTCCCTCTAGTGGTGGCTGTATAATCTGTATGCAGTGAGCTCCCTCTAGTGGTGGCTGTATAATCTGTATGCAGTGAGCCCCCTCTAGTGGTGGCTGTATAATCTGTATGCAGTGAGCTCCCTCTAGTGGTGGCTGTATAATCTGTATGCAGTGAGCTCCCTCTAGTGGTGGCTGTATAATCTGTATGTAAGGAGCTCCCTCTAGTGGTGGCTGTATAATCTGTATGTAGTGAGCTCCCTCTAGTGGTGGCTGTATAATCTGTATGTAGTGAGCTCCCTCTAGTGGTGGTTGTATAATCTGTATGTAGTGAGATCCCTCTAGTGGTGGCTGTATAATCTGTATGTAGTGAGCTCCCTCTTGTGGTGGCTGTATAATCTGTATGTAGTGAGCTCCCTCTAGTGGTGGCTGTATAATCTGTATGTAGTGAGCTCCCTCTAGTGGTGGCTGTATAATCTGTATGTAGTGAGCTCCCTCTAGTGGTGGTTGTATAATCTGTATGTAGTGAGATCCCTCTAGTGGTGGCTGTATGATCTGTATGTAGTGAGCTCCCTCTAGTGGTGGCTGTATAATCTGTATGTAGTGAGCTCCCTCTAGTGGTGGCTGTATAATCTGTATGTAGTGAGCTCCCTCTAGTGGTGACTGTATAATCTGTATGTAGTGAGCCCCCTCTAGTGGTGGCTGTATAATCTGTATGTAGTGAGCTCCCTCTAGTGGTGGCTGTATAATCAGGTGATTTTCCTATTTCATGACGTAAAGTCATGATTTTATTAAAGACACGGAGGCGAGTATTGCTATTCTCCTTCTTTACTCTGACCAATAGCAGCAAAGAACAAATAAAAATATTGAAACATGTCATCAGCCCCTCCCCATAGTCTCTCTATAACAGGCCACACCGCCTGCAAATCCTCCTCTTTCTTTGTAAATCCAAACCGAACAGTCCAACCGAACCGCCAACCAGGAACCGGAACAGCCTGGGAACAAAAGCGCCATCCATCCGGAAGCGAACAGGAACACCAGGAACAACCTTGAAGAACCTCCTGAAGCTGTCCACGTCACATGACCGGCTGGAACCGAACTGCCGACCCTCCGAACCAGGACGTAGAACAAAGGACACCACGGAACTGACCGATCTCAACCTGAAAAAAGGCGAAAACAGAGCCATGATAGAAGCAAATTGGTGCATGGTATTCACAAACAAATGGTTGCGACAAACCTACTCAGGAAAGAAAACTCATAGAGTTAAATCAATATGCAAATGACACACAATCAAAATCATTCCTAATTTAAACCCACATAGGGAGGGAAAACGTAGGGTGGGCAATACTCGCCTCCGTGTCTTTAATAAAATCATGACTTTACGTCATGAAATAGGAAAATCACCTGATTTTATTACAAGACCCGGAGGCTCATATTGCAAGTTCAAAGTTAAGATAAATTCTCAATAATTGACGAAAAAACGTGAGGACCTGGACGGAAGTAAAATTCCCTGAACGTGGACACACTGGACCAGTCCGCCAGTTTCAAAATGTCCTCCAGTCTGGCGCCAGAAACCGCCAAAGAGGTAGCAGATGCCCCCCTAGCAGAATGCGCCGAAAAAACAGAAGTATCTACGCCCGCAAGCTCCATGATCCACTTCATCCACCTAGCCAGCGTGGGAGTGGTCACTGGGGCAAAGGGACGAATGGTCGAAAGGAAAAGATGCGGGAACTCACGTGACCGATGCGGAGAAGTGCGAGCCTCATACTCCCTGAGGCAGGCCACTGGGCAAAGTGAAGGTGAAGCCGGGAAAGCAGGATAAGCCACCGAACGGATGTGGGTCTTAGTCCTCCTCGAGATGTCAAAAGAGACCCCCTCCGGGGTGTACGAGCGCGCATCAAAGTCCAAAGCCCGGACATCTGAAACCCGCTTGCAGGAAATCAGACAAAAGAGAGTGACGAGCTTCGCCGACAGTTGCCGAAGGGAAAGGTCCGTATTCTGAGGCCAAGAAGACAAAAAAGAAAGGACACAAGACACATCCCACGTGGCAGAAAATCTAGGCCTAGGAGGACGAGACATCCGAGAACCGCGCAGGAGACGACATACTAAAGGATGTTGTCCCGCAGGGGTACCATCAAAACCTTGGTGAGAGGCAGAAATAGCCGATCTGAACAGGCTGATTGTGCGGTAAGCCTTGCCCTGGTCAAATAAAGAAGAAAGGAAATGCAAGATCTCCGTCACAGGCGCCGATACGGGATCCAAGTCCCTAGCCACGCACCAGCGAGCCCAAGATCCCCAGGCCGATCTGTAAGATCTTCTGGTGCCAGGGGCCCACGCACTTTCCAAGAGGACTCTAGCTGTTCCCGAAACTCCTGGGACCTCCCAGGGTCCCCTGAAATCCGACATGCCAGCAGGCGCAGGGATCCGTCCAGGAGAAGAGGATGTAGTTGGTGATTCGGACCTCGGAGGAGAGTCTGAGACGTCGGGAGCAGGTACGGGATCTCCATCATCATCATCTCCAGAAGGTGCGGAAACCACGACTGGGAGTTCCAAAAAGGGACCAGCAGCACCAGATCCGCTGAATAACGTCGCACCTGAATCAGGGTCCTGGGGATCAGCTGAAATGGAGGAAACGCGTAAAGCAGATCTCTGGACCAATCCTGCAGAAAAGCGTCCACCGCTTCGGCTTCCGGGTCCGGGCGCCAACTGTAAAAACGTCGTAGTTGCGAGTTGAGACGGGAAGCAAACAGGTCGATGCAGCAAGGACCCCAAATTGACATTAAGGAACGGAACACCGCGGGATCCAACTGCCAGTCGCTGGAATCGGAAAGATACCGAGAGCTCCAATCCGCATGAATGTTCTGGACGCCAGGGAGATATTCCGCCAAAACAACCAACTCCTTGTCTAGACAGTAGTCCCAGAAATCCTTCGCCAGACGAGACAAGATGGTGGAGCGGGTTCCGCCCATGCCGTTGATGTACCTCACCGCTGACACGTTGTCCATGCGAAGTTGGATGCAGGATCTGGCCGTGTCCTTTCGTGAAGCTCTTGATCGCAAATGATCCAGCCAACAGTTCCAGCGCATTGATATGGAATCCCGCCTCGGCCTCTGACCAACCGCCTCCGGTCGTGATCCCCTCGCAGTGAGCTCCCCAGCCCGACAGGCTGGCATCCGAATCCACCACGAAATCCGGACGATGGCCGAAGATCGCCTTGCCAGTTCCAAGCACGTAGATTGTGGATCCACCAGGATAGTTCCTCCTTGGTCTCCTCGTCCAGCGAGATCCAATCCGCATAGGAAGCCCCCGCCCGAAGGTGGGAGATCTTCAGGCGCTGTAGAGCCCGGTAGTGAAGCGGGGCTGGGAAAACCGCCTGGATAGACGAGGCCAGCAGCCCTATGATCCTGGCTAGATGGCGTAGAGGGATCTGGGAAGACGACCTGGCTTTGCACAACTCCTTCCGTATGGACCGAACCTTGGCCGGAGGTAGGCTGAGCGTCCCTGCCGTGGCATCCACCAGAAAAACCCCAAGAACTCCATCACATGAGACGGGGTGAGGCAAGATTTCTCCTGATTGAGGAGGAAAACCCAGATCCGACAGAAGATCCATGGTCCAGCGAAGATGATCCAGTAATACTGACCGATTCTGGGCCATGATCAGAATGTCGTCCAGATATATGATGAGACGAACTCCACGACTGCGTAGCCACGCCATGGCCGGACGCATCAGCTTGGTGAAACACCAGGGAGCTGAAGAGAGGCCGAATGGGAGGCACGTGAACCGCCAAATCCTGTCCCGCCAAGAGAAACAGAGAAGGTTCCTGGACGCGTCCCCTACTGGGACAGTAAGATAAGCGTCCTTCAAGTCCAGCTTGACCATCCAATCGCCCATCTGTAGGAGGTCCCGAAGGAGATGGATGCCCTCCATTTTGAAATGGCGGTATCTGACAAACGCGTTGAGGGCGCGTAAATTGATAACAGGCCGAAGTTGGCCCCCCTTTTTTGCCACTAGAAAAATATTGCTGATTATCAGGCCGGGGGACATCGGAGCCGGTTCTATGGCTCCTTTGCGGACAAGATCCGACAGTTCTGAGTCGACCAGTATGCGGTTTTCCGCTGAGAGCATTGCCGGGTGTGGAGGTGGGATGGATAGTGGGGAGGACGTCAGCTCGATATGGAAACCCCTGACCGTGGAAAGGACCCATTGGTCTGAGGTGATGCGGGACCAAGCTGGAGAAAAAAGACGTAGTCTGCCCCCTACACAAGCCTCTAAAGAACGGAAACGAGTTGGTAGACTCACCGTATGGACGTCTAGAAGACGGATTTCCTCGATATCCTCTTGGACGCCAGGAGTTTCCTCGTGAAGGGAAGAATGACGACTGTTCACGTCTGTGCTCCTGGAAGGAAGACCTCTGAGAAAAAGGAGCCTCGGCCCAAACCACGGGACTGAAACTGGGCACGGCCGGACAGGCGGCCCCTAAAGCTGCCGGCCCTGGTAGAGACCCTACCGTGAAATACTCTTTTCATAGAGGTTTGGGCCTTGTCTAGGGCAGTGAAAGCCCCCACAAATCTCCCAAGGTCCTTAATAAAGGTTCTCCAAATAATAGGCCCTGGGCCTCTTTACCGGCCTCCGTAAGAGCTAAGTTGGACAGCTTGGGCTCTATTTTGAAAAGTATGGCTTTACGCCTCTCTATAGCCAGGGACGTATTTACGTTACCTGCTATGCAAATGGCACGTTGTACCCATGCACGCAATTCAACAGGGTCAACTGTTTATTGCCTGCATTAGCTACCTCCGCTAAGTCAAAAATTTTTGCTAATGGTCCAAGGATGTCCAGGAGTTTATCCTGACAGGACCTTAATGCCGACTCCAGACCCCTACGCGGGTTCCAGCCGGATTTTGCGAGGAAACTGCGTCATCTTGGGATCGACGGTAGGAGTCTCGCATACCCTGTTAGGGATGACGGGTCTGGGGCATTCTGCCCTAAGCTTATTGCGAGCCTCTTTGGAAAGAGGACAGCGCACTCTAGCCTCCAAATATTTGGAGACGTGCTCCAACGGTAACCACTCAGCCGAGCGGGGGTGGTGGAGCGAATCTGGGTCGAACAAGGGTTCCCCAGAGGGGTCCGTTAAAGATGCAGGCATACCTTCTGCAGCGGATATAAGGGAGCTACACCCGGGTAGGGGGTTATCATCCATGACCCCTGATGGGTCCTCCTCTGCCTCCTCAAAGGCGTCATCCATAGCCTCCTCCTCGGATCCGACTTCAGAGTCGGAATCCAAATCTTGCAGTGCTCTAGCACTTTTCCAATTGCGCGTGCGTTCTGCCTGACGCGTACAGGCTCTCTTGCGCGGACCAAGCGCGCCAACATTGGTGGAAACATCATCACCTTTATTAGCTCTTTTTCTGGAGGCAGAAATCCCTGGCCCGGTGGGTGAGGACACCATGATGGGCAGCAAGGGCCTGGGCAATAGTTTGGGATATGACCGAAGTCATAGATCCCATGGCTGCAGCTATGGCGTTAGATATGGACGCCTGAAAATCCGATCCCTGATCACCAGGGATCGGGGTATGATCATCCTCCCCCGAAGGGGTTAATTCCACAAGAGGAACATCCTCCTCTGCAGGGCCCTGGCCACTGAGTACTTTATTGGGCATGTTGTAGGTTTTTATTAAAACTGTCCGAACTGCTGATGTGGAAAAAACTAAGATATATATTGTGGGGCTGAGAAGCTGGCAAGGGGATTTGCCCCAGGCCAGAAAAGAGAAAAAACGCTGTGGAAAAAACCTGTAGGAGAGACAGAGAGAGCCGAGGACGGGCCGATGCTGCCGGAGCTCCGAGATGCGATGACGTCACAGGCAGAAGCGGAAGCGCCCGAGATCTCGCGAGATCTCGGCCGCACTAGCAAGGAAGGCAGGGAGAGCTGCCGCAGCCGCACTGAGGTAAGCGGCGGGAAAAAGAGCCGTCCGATAAGGGAGGGGGAGCAGAAAAAGGAAGGCACAGGAAGGTGGGCTAAGCGCAGATGGGGGATGAGACGGGATACATGAAAGAAGGCGAAAATTGAACCTTCTGAACGCCAAGCAGGTGAGGAGCTATGAAAATAGCCCCAGACTAAGCAAAACAGTACAAATAAATCAATAAATCCCCCCAACCTGCCCCAAAAAAGGGGGGGAAAAAACCAAGGCACAGATAAAGCAAACAAAATCTATATACATATATATATATATGTGAGTCATAATGACAAGAAAAAGCAAATCACACTACTTATCTCTGCGGTCAGCAGCAAAGAAAGAGGAGGATTTGCAGGCGGTGTGGCCTGTTATAGAGAGACTATGGGGAGGGGCTGATGACATGTTTCAATATTTTTATTTGTTCTTTGCTGCTATTGGTCAGAGTAAAGAAGGAGAATAGCAATATGAGCCTCCGGGTCTTGTAATAAAATCTGTATGTAGTGAGCTCCCCCTAGTGGTGGCTGTATAATCTGTATGTAGTGAGCTCCCTCTAGTGGTGGCTGTATAATCTGTATGTAGTGAGCTCCCTCTAGTGGTGGCTGTATAATCTGTATGTAGTGAGCTCCCCCTAGTGGTGGCTGTATAATCTGTATGTAGTGAGCTCCCTCTAGTGGAGGCTGTATAACCTGTATGTAGTGAGCTCCCCCTAGTGGTGGCTGTATAATCTGTATGTAGTAATCTCCCTCTAGTGGTGACTGTATAATCTGTATGTAGTGAGCTCCCTCTAGTGGTGGCTGTATAATCTGTATGTAGTGAGCTCCCTCTAGTGGTGGCTGTATAATCTGTATGTAGTGAGATCCCTCTAGTGGTGGCTGTATAATCTGTATGTAGTGAGCTCCCTCTAGTGGTGGCTGTATAATCTGTATGTAGTGAGATCCCTCTAGTGGTGACTGTATAATCTGTATGTAGTGAGCTCCCCCTAGTGGTGACTGTATAATCTGTATGTAGTGAGCTCCCTCTAGTGGTGATTGTATAATCTGTATGTAGTGAGCTCCCTCTAGTGGTGGCTGTATAATCTGTATGCAGTGAGATCCCTCTAGTGGTGGCTGTATAATCTGTATGCAGTGAGCTCCCTCTAGTGGTGGCTGTATAATCTGTATGCAGTGAGCTCCCTCTAGTGGTGGCTGTATAACCTGTATGTAGTGAGCTTCCTCTAGTGGTGACTGTATAATCTGTATGTAGTGAGCTCCCTCTAGTGGTGGCTCTATAATCTGTATGTAGTGAGCTCCCTCTAGTGGTGGCTGTATAATCTGTATGTAGTGAGCTCCCTCTAGTGGTGGCTGTATAATCAGGTGATTTTCCTATTTTATGACGTAAAGTCATGATTTTATTAAAGACACGGAGGCGAGTATTGCTATTCTCCTTCTTTACTCTGACCAATAGCAGCAAAGATAAAAAATAAATATTGAACATTTGAACAGCCCCTCCCCATAGTCCCAGTATAACAGGCCACTCCGCCTGCAAATCCTCCTCTTTCTTTGTAACTCAAGTCCGAACATCCAACAGAACCGGAAAAAACCAAGAGTCCCAGAACATCATGGAACAACAACCGCCTTCCATCCGGAAGCGAAACGGGAAGAGCCGGAAACAGCGCCGAAGGATGCTCCTCGTCCTGTCCACATCAACCGATCGGCTGGAACCAAACTGCCGACGACGTAGACCAACAGACACCGCACACCGGACCGGTCTCAACCTGAAAAGGTGAAAAACAGAAAATGACAGTAACAAAATTGGGACATGGTATCCAAAATCAACTGGTTGCGAACAAACCTACTCAGGAAAAAACTCATAGAGTTAAGATCAACATGCGCATGACAACAAATCAATAATATCTGCAGAATAAACATCAGTCATAATAATAAACATACAGATAGGGAGGGAACTCAGGGTGGGCAATACTCGCCTCCGTGTCTTTAATAAAATCATGACTTTACGTCATGAAATAGGAAAATCACCTGATTTTATTACAAGACCCGGAGGCTCATATTGCAAGTTCAAAGTGAAGACAAATTCTCAATGATTGATGAGAAAACGTGAGGACCTGGCCGGAAGTAAAATTCTCTGAACGTGGATACTCTGGACCAGTCCGCCAATTTCAAAATGTCCTCCAACCTGGCGCCAGACACCGCCAAAGAGGTAGCGGATGCCCCCCTAGCGGAATGTGCCGAAAAAATGGAAGTGTCCACGCCCGCCAATTCCATGATCCACTTCATCCACCTAGCCAGCGTGGGAGTGGTCACCGGGGCAAAAGGACGAATGGTAGAGAGGAAAAGATGAGAAAACTCCCGTGATCGATGAAGGGAAGTGCGAGCTTCATACTCCTTGAGGCATTCCACCGGACAGAGAGAAGGTGAGGCCGGGAAAGCAGGATAAGCGACAGAGCGTATGTGAGACTTGGTCCTCCTAGAGATGTCAAAGGAGACCCCCTCCGGAGTATACGAGCGGGCATCATAATCCAAAGCCCGGACGTCAGACACCCGCCTGCAGGAAATTAGACAGAAAAGAGTGACCAGCTTCGCCGACAGTTGCCTTAAGGACAGGTCTGAATTCAGAGGCCAAGAAGATAGAAACGAAAGGACACAAGACACGTCCCAAGTAGCCGAAAATCTAGGTCTAGGAGGCTGAGACATCCGAGAGCCACGCAATAGACGGCATACCAAAGGATGTTGCCCCGCAGGAGTACCGTCAAACCCCTGGTGGGACGCAGAAATGGCCGACCTGAAAAGGCTGATCGTGCGATAGGCCTTGCCCTGGTCGAAAAGAGAAGATAGGAAGTGCAAGATCTCCGTCACAGGTGCCGAAACGGGATCCAAGTCCCTAGCCACGCACCAGCGATCCCAAGATCCCCAGGCAGATCTGTAAGATCTTCTGGTTCCTGGGGCCCAAGCGTTCTCCAACAGGACTCTAGCTGTTCCCGAAACTCCCGGGACCTCCCAGGGTCCCCTGAAATTCGACACGCCAACAGGCGCAGAGATCCGTCCAGGAGGAGAGGATGTAGCTGGTGATTCGGACCTCGGAGGAGAGCCTGAGATGTCGGGAGCAAGTACGGGGTCTCTATCATCATCTCCAGAAGGTGAGGAAACCACGACTGGGAAGTCCAAAACGGGACCAGCAGAACCAGATCCGCTGAATGACGGCGTACGTGAATCAGGGTCCTGGGGATCAGCTGGAAGGGGGGGAATGCGTAAAGCAGACCCCGCGACCAATCCTGTAGGAACGCGTCCACAGCTTCGGCCTCCGGGTCCGGGCGCCAACTGTAGAAACGTGGCAGCTGCGTGTTCAGACGGGAGGCAAACAGGTCGATACAGCAAGGCCCCCAAAGAGACGCTAAGGAACGGAACACCGCTGGATCTAACTGCCAGTCGCTGGAGTCGGAGAGATATCGAGAGCTCCAATCCGCCCGAATGTTCTGGACGCCCGGAAGATATTCCGCCAAGACAATCAACTCCTTGTCCAGACAGTAGTCCCAGAAATCCTTCGCCAACCGAGATAGGATGGTGGAACGTGTACCGCCCATGCCGTTGATGTAACGCACTGCCGACACGTTGTCCATGCGAAGTTGAATGCAGGCCTTGGCCGTGTCCCTCGTGAAACTCTTGATTGCGAACGAACCTGCCAACAGTTCCAGCGCATTGATATGGAATCCCGCTTCGTCTGCTGACCAGCCGCCTCCGGTTGAGATCCCCTCGCAGTGAGCTCCCCAGCCCGACAGGCTGGCATCCGAATCCACCACGAAGTCCGGGCGATGACCGAAAATAGCCTTGCCGTTCCAAGCCTGTAGATTGTGGATCCACCAGGATAGCTCCTCCTTGGTTTCCTCGTCCAGGGAAATCCAGTCCGCATAGGAAGCCCCCCTCCGGAGGTGGAAAATCTTCAGTCGCTGGAGGGCCCGGTAGTGTAGTGGGGCTGGGAAGACCGCCTGGATAGAAGAAGCCAGAAGGCCTATGATCCTGGCTAGTTGACGCAACGGGATCTGGGAGGACGACCTGGCTCTGCACAACTCCTTCCGAATGGACCGAACCTTGGTCGGTGGTAGGCTGAGAGTCCCCGCCGTGGAATCCACCCGAAACCCCAGGAACTCCATCTCGCGAGCCGGGGCGAGACAGGACTTCTCCTGATTGAGAAGGAAACCCAGATCCAACAGGAGATCCATCGTCCAGCGAAGGTGATTCAGTAACACCGCATGATCCTGTGCCATGATCAGGATGTCGTCCAGATAGACGATGAGGCGAACTCCCCGACTGCGCAGCCAGGCCATAGCAGGGCGCATCAGCTTGGTGAAGCACCACGGAGCAGAAGAGAGGCCGAAAGGGAGGCATGTAAACCGCCAAATCCTGTCCTTCCAAAGGAAACATAGAAGGTTCCTGGACGCGTCCTCGACAGGGACGGTAAGATACGCGTCCTTCAGGTCCAACTTGACCATCCAATCGCCCACCTGAAGTAGGTCCCGCAGGAGATGGATGCCCTCCATCTTGAAATGACGGTACCTGACGAACGCGTTGAGAGCGCGTAAATTGATGACGGGCCGAAGCTGGCCCCCTTTTTTCGCCACCAAGAAAATGTTGCTGATTATCGCACCAGTGGATGCCGGAGCCGGCTCTATGGCCCCCTTGCGGAAGAGATCTGATAGCTCTGAGTCCACAAGTATGCGGCTCTCTACCGACAGCACTGCCGGGTGTGGGGGCGGTATGGATAGGTGAGAAGATGTCAGCTCTATGTGGAAACCCCTGACCGTGGAGAGAATCCATTGGTCCGAGGTGATGCGCGACCAAGCTCGAGAAAAGAGCTGGAGTCTGCCCCCTACACAAACAGTTGAAGAATTGAAATGAGGCATCGGTCTTACCATAGGGTCGTCTGGAACCAGGGTGTCCTCTGTATCCTCTAGGCCTCCAGGATCCTCCCCGGGAAGGGAAGAAGGATGATGTCTCTCGCCTCTGCTCCTGGAATGCAGGTCTCTGGGAGAAGGAGCCTCTGCCCGTAGCACGGGATTGGAAGTGGGCACGGCCGGACAGACGGCCCCTGAAACTGCCGGCCCTGGTAGAGACCCTACCGTGAAACACCCGTTTCATTGAACTCTGGGCCTTATCGAGTGCTGTAAAGGCACCGACAAAACGTCCTAAGTCCTTAATAAAGGACTCGCCAAACAGTAGGCCCTGGGCCTCCTTACCGGCTTCAGTGAGCGCCAAGTTGGAGAGTTTAGGCTCAATCTTGAAAAGTATGGCCTTGCGCCGTTCAATGGCCAGGGACGTGTTGACGTTTCCTGCCACACAGATCGCGCGCTGCACCCATTCGCGCAGCTCTAGAGGGTCTACCTGCTTACCCTCGGCCTTGGCAGCCTCGGCCAGGTCAAAAATCTTTGCCAGGGGGCCAAATATGTCCAGGAGCTTGTCCTGACAGGCACGCAGGGCCGACTCCAGACCCTTCCTCGGATTCCACCCAGATTTGGTGAGGAATTGGGTCATTTTAGGGTCTACCGCTGGAGTCTCGCACACCCTGTTGGGAATTACGGGTCTGGGGCATTCCGCCCTAAGCTTGTTGCGCGCCTCTTTGGAGAGGGGGCAACGCACGCGGGCCTCCAAATACTTGGAGACATGCTCCAACGGCAACCACTCCGCAGACCGAGGGTGGTGTAGGGAATCCGGGTCAAAGAGAGGTTCCCCTGATGGGTCCGTCAAGGACACGTCTGCTGCCGAAACCATGGAGCTGCACCCGGGTAAGGGATCAGAATCTATGACCCCAGAAGGGTCGTCCTCTGCCTCCTCAAAGGCGTCACCTATCGCCTCCTCATCAGAACCGACTTCAGAGCCGGAAGCTGTATCCTGCTGTGCTCTAGCACTTTTCCAACTGCGCGTATGTTCTGCCTGACGCGTACAGGCTCTCTTGCGCGAACCCAGCGCGCCAACATTGGTGGAGACAACGTCACCAGTCAAGCGTGTTCTGGAGGCAGGCCCTGGCCCGGTAGGTTTAGAAACCGTAGCGGGCTGTGGGGTGGGAGAGGCAGCTGGATGGGTTGCAAGGGCCTGGGCAATAGACTGGGAAATGACCGAAGTCATTGATCCCATGGCCGCAGCAATCACATTAGATAAGGTAGTTTGAAAAACCAGGGAAGGATCCAAGGGCGTTCCAGTATCACAATCATCCCCAGAAGGGGTTAAATCAGCTAGAGGCATATCCTCTTCCATAGGGCCCTGCCCACTGAGATTTGTATTAGGCATAATCACAGCCTGCCTCAAGATAGGTAGTGATAGGGTTAATCTGAAAAAACACAAATCCTACACTATGCACTCCGCTGGTGAGGATTTTCCCCAGCCAGGGAGAGGAGCTAGAGTGGGGGAGAAAAACCTGACAGAGGTAGGAGCCGGAGAGCAGAGGGGCCGCCGAGCACAGGAGCCGGAGAGCAGATGCAGAGCAGGGTTCGCCGAGACTCCGGAGCGCCGCACTGACCGGAAGCGGAAGCGCCCGAGATCTCGCGAGATCTCGGGCGGAGCGAAGCGCGGCAAGCAGGAGCGCCGGCGGCAAGATCAGAGGTGAGCCGCGGCGCGAAAAGGGAAGCCGATGGGGGAGGGAGACCGAGGGGCAATGCGCAGGTGAAAAGGACTGAGAGAAAAAACTCAGCAGAAGCAAAAATCAAAACCCCGATCAGGGGAGGGACAGACAGAAGGGGGATGATAACCCCAAAGGAGATAATCGGACACACAGGGGGTACTCCTGAAAAACAGGGTCACCAGAGTTGTGCTAAAGGAAAAACACAGCACCAGACAATGGGAGATCCCACAAACAACCTGCAAACAATAGAATACCCCATAAACCCAAAAAGGGGAAAAACCACAATAAGAGAAAACAGTAATAGTAATCAGACAAATATCACAGGTACTTATCTCTGCGGTCAGCAGCAAAGAAAGAGGAGGATTTGCAGGCGGAGTGGCCTGTTATACTGGGACTATGGGGAGGGGCTGATCACATGTTCAATATTTATTTTTTATCTTTGCTGCTATTGGTCAGAGTAAAGAAGGAGAATAGCAATACTCGCCTCCGGGTCTTGTAATAGAATCTGTATGCAGTGAGCTCCCTCTAGTGGTGGCTGTATAATCTGTATGTAGTGAGCTCCCTCTAGTGGTGGCTGTATAATCTGTATGTAGAGAGCTCCCTCTAGTGGTGGCTGTATAATCTGTATGTAGTGAGCTCCCCCTAGTGGTGGCTGTATAATCTGTATGTAGTGCACTCCCTCTAGTGGTGACTGTATAATCTGTATGTAGTGCGCTCCCTCTAGTGGTGGCTGTATAATCTGTATGTAGTGAGCTCCCTCTAGTGGTGACTGTATAATCTGTATGTAGTGAGCTTCCTCTAGTGGTGGCTGTATAATCTGTATGTAGTGCGCTCCCTCTAGTGGTGACTGTATAATCTGTATGTAGTGAGCTCCCTCTAGTGGTGGCTGTATAATCTGTATGTAGTGAGCTCCCTCTAGTGGTGGCTGTATAACCTGTATGTAGTGAGCTCCCTCTAGTGGTGGCTGTATAATCTGTATGTAGTGAGCTCCCCCTAGTGGGGCCTGCAGTGATACAGGGTTTTCTCATGTGACTGTTTGTGTAGAGGATTTGGAGCTCTGTACCAGTCACTGGAATAAATGACAGGATATATCGGAACGTTCCTCGGGCTGGAGGAGTCAGTTTTCATATGATGTGACGCGTCCTCATTTCTTACACGATATCTCTGCTCTGAAGTTTCTAACCTTATCATGTACATTATACATACGTCTAGCTCCATACTCCAGCACCACAGTCCATAAATCATCCTGCGCCCGACCGGGGGCCGCGCGGCGCCGTTCATCATGTGAGCGATCTGCCGCTTGATTCATCTTAATTTGCATGCGCTATTTCTGACATTACTGGAAATCCAGGAATACGTTAATTTCCATCTTGCCGTTGTCTTCAGACCCCCCCGCTGCTCGCACCAGCTGCTGACTGCGTTTGATTTCACCTGCGCCATCTGCTGCGGTGTCAGCGTTGCCGGCGGAAGGATGGAACTTTCTGGAATGATTCTGCTGGAAAGAAATGCCGTACATTCCAGCGAAAATGCGGCATCAAGGAGCAACTACTAGTTATAGCCACGTATGAAGAGCTGCGGTGTAAATATGGAGCATAGCGGGAAAGCGATAAAATTCACTAATCCGTAATACTGCTATAAGCTACTGATGTCTATGCAGTGTCCGGTGGAAACACTACATCTCCCAGAATGCAGCACTCAGGAGCAGTGCAAGGTGGGTAAACAGATCTCTATATAGTAGTAGATGTCACCTGCAGTCCTATGTAACACCACAGATAACACAGTGATAACTCTCTGAGTACAGATAGTGTAGTAGATGTCACCTGCAGTCCTATGTAACACCACAGATAATACAGTGATAACTCTCTGAGCACAGATAATGTAGTAGATGTCACCTGCAGTCCTATGTAACACCACAGATAACACAGTGATAGCTCTCTGAGTACAGATAATATATAGTAGATGTCACCTGCAGTCCTATGTAACACCACGGATAACCCAGTGATAACTCTCTGACTAAGGCCTCATGCACACGACCGTTGTTTGGGTCTGCATCCGGCTCGGATGCAGACCCATTCATTTCAATAGGGCTGCAAAATATGCTGTCAGCATCCGTGGCTCCGTTCCGCGGCCCCGCTAAAAAAATATAACATGTCCTATTCTTGTCCGCGCTTTGTGGACAAGAATAGGCATTTATATTGCGAACTCCTGTTCCGTTCCGCAAATTGCGAAAGGCAACACGGACGCCTTCTGTTTTTTGCGGATCCGCCGTGCGCGGACTGCAAAAAACAACACTGTCGTGTGCATGAGGCTGCAGTCCTATGTAACATCACAGATAACACAGTGATAGTTCTCTGAGTACATATAATGTAGTAGATGTCACCTGCAGTCCTATGTAACACCACAGATAACACAGTGATAACTCTCTGAGTACAGATAATGTAGTAGATGTCACCTGCAGTCCTATGTAACACCACAGATAACACAGTGATAACTCTCTGAGTACAGATAATGTAGTACATGTCACCTGCAGTCCTATGTAACACCACAGATAGCACAGTGATATCTCTCTGAGTACAGATCATGTAGTACATGTCACCTGCAGTCCTCTGTAACACCACAGATAACACAGTGATCGCTCTCTAAATACAGATAATGTACTAGATGTCACCTGCAGTCCTATGTAACACCACAGATTACACAGTGATAACTCTCTGAGTACAGATCATGTAGTAGATGTCACCTGCAGTCCTATGTAACACTATAGATAACACAGTGATAACTCTCTGAGTGCAAATAGTGTAGTTGATGTCACCTGCAGTCCTATGTAACACCATAGATAACACAGTGATAGCTCTCTGAGTACAAATAGTGTAGTTGATGTCACCTGCAGTCCTATGTAACACCATAGATAACACAGTGATAACTCTCTGAGTACAGATAATGTAGTAGACGTCACCTGCAGTCCTATGTAACACCACAGATAACACAGTGATAACTCTCTGAGTACAGATAATGTAGTAGACGTCACCTGCAGTCCTATGTAACACCACAGATAACACAGTGATAGCTCTCTGAGTACAAATAGTGTAGTAGATGTCACCTGCAGTCCTATGTAACACCACAGATAACACAGTGATAGCTCTCTGAGTACAAATAGTGTAGTAGATGTCACCTGCAGTCCTATGTAACACCACAGATAACACAGTGATAACTCTCTGAGTACAAATAGTGTAGTAGATGTCACCTGCAGTCCTATGTAACACCACAGATAACACAGTGATGACTCTCTGAGTACAAATAGTGTAGTTGATGTCACCTGCAGTCCTATGTAACACCACAGATTTTGCATTGCATGTCGGTTAATGAGGCTCTGCCCCTCCCCCGCTCCGCAGTACACAAGCTCAGTTGTTTGTGAATTGGCGCGGTGCAGCGGCTGGTGGCGGATATTTAGCGGTAGATTTGGCGTCCTTGCCCCGCGGTCAGCGCAGAGCATTGTGTGTAATAATCAGGATTTTCTTCTTTTGTTTCTTTTTTTCTACGGAAATTATCTTGTTTAATTTCGTCGCCATTCAGCACCGCTCGTCTCCGGGAAGATATTGAATCAGGTATTGAAGTGGGGGTCACCGGGGTCAAGATCTAATAATGAGCGTCTCTAATCTGCAGTGTGTACTAGACGCACAGCGCACGGAGAAGACGCCACGACCCCCGCGCTGTCACCGCACCTCCTGCTGCCGCGACGCCTGGTTTTGTCTTATTAATCGCAAACAACTCACAATAAAACCTGCTGATTGTTTCCCGGAGCCGAAATTTCAGTGCAACACAAAGAGGAACGTTATAAACTGCATGAAAAGCGAAATCCCCGGATTCACAGGGACGAGGCTCATCTGAAGTGGCCCGGGGTCTGAACACAGCCCTGTAAAAGTATTCACACCCCCTTAAAACTCAGCACATTAAAGGGTTACTGCAGCTTTCTTATAGAGCTAGGGCTTTCATTTCTCACAAGCTTCAAAATCTATGCTTGCTGTGAGTGAATGGTAACATCTAGAAATGAAAAGCTTCTTGTGACTTATTCCTGCTCATAGGATACAGAGGAATGTGCTTCTAGCGGGTGGTGCTGGGCCCCTATACAGGCTGGATGTCCCCCAATGGTTACAGGTGTATCCAGGTTCAACTCCAGACTGATACATTGTAACAGACTTTCAGGACAGGAGAGAGATTTGTGCTGATGTGTAGTGATGAGCGGCAGGGGCGCTATCAGCTACACTGTATCAGGATATAACCTACACTGACTATATCCAGGGCCGTCTTTAATATTGATTGGACCCTGGGCAAGAATGTACTTGGGCCCCCTGGATCCCGCCTTATCACACCCTAGCAGGCAATCACGTCCTCCACCACAACACACACAACAAAAATCCACTCACCTCGTAGAGTAGTAAACTTTAATAATGATGAGTGGCCACTAGAGGTGTTCCAGTGTTTCCATTAAAAAGCGTGCAGAGACACCAGAACTACGACGTTCAGCTGCCGTGGTTCTGGCGACTGTAGTGTCCCTTAATATAGAGAAAAAGAATCAGCACAAAAGTATCACATAAAATGGCTGCATCATTATTCTAAAAATTAAACAAGCACAACTTCTGACACAAATATATAGTATTTTGCAGATTGCTGCACTACTCAGGCTACTTTCACACTTGCGGCAGAGGATTCCGGCAGGAAATTCCATCGCCGGAACTGCCTGCCGGATCCGTCACAACTGATGGCATTTGTCAGACGGATCCTAATCCTGATCCGTATGAAATATGCATTGAAATGCCGGATCCGTCTCTCCGGTGTCATGTGGAAAAATGGATCCGGCATTTATTTATTTAAATTTTTTTTTTTGCGGTCTCAGCCTGTGCAGCGGGTCCGTTTTGCCGGAACACTTGGGTCCGGATCCGACATTAATGCATATCAATGGGAAAAGGAGATAAAACCGCAACCGCGTCACAAAAAGACTGAACTGAAGACGTCCTGATGCATCCTGAGCGGATCGCTCTCCAATCAGAATTTATTAGGATAAAACTGATCAGTTCTTTTCCGGTATAGAGCCCTAGGACGGAACTCTGCGCCGGAAAAGAAAAACGCTAGTGTGAAAGTACCCTTAGTTTACTACTTTTCCATCATCCTCCCATCTTCTAGACAAATCATCCTTCCGCCACCAATACTGTGCTGCTGTGCTCCCCAATACTGTGCTGCTGTGCTCCCCAATACTCTGCCCGCTGTGCTCCCCAATACTCTGCCGCTGTGCTCCCCAATACTCTGCCGCTGTGCTCCCCAATACTCTGCCCGCTGTGCTCCCCAATACTCTGCCGCTGTGCTCCCCAATACTCTGCCGCTGTGCTCCCCAATACTCTGCCCGCTGTGCTCCCCAATACTCTGCCCGCTGTGCTCCCCAATACTCTGCCCGCTGTGCTCCCCAATACTGTGTCTGCTGTGCTCCCCAATACTGTGCCGCTGTGCTCCCAATACTCTGCCGCTGTGCTCCCCAATACTCTGCCGCTGTGCTCCCCAATACTGTGCCGCTGTGCTCCCAATACTCTGCCGCTGTGCTCCCCAATACTCTGCCGCTGTGCTCCCCAATACTCTGCCCGCTGTGCTCCCCAATACTGTGTCTGCTGTGCTCCCCAATACTCTGCCGCTGTGCTCCCCAATACTCTGCCGCTGTGCTCCCAATACTCTGCCGCTGTGCTCCCAATACTCTGCCGCTGTGCTCCCCAATACTCTGCCGCTGTGCTCCCCAATACTGTGCCGCTGTGCTCCCAATACTCTGCCGCTGTGCTCCCCAATACTCTGCCGCTGTGCTCCCCAATACTCTGCCGCTGTGCTCCCAATACTCTGCCGCTGTGCTCCCCAATACTCTGCCCGCTGTGCTCCCCAATACTCTGCCGCTGTGCTCCCCAATACTCTGCCGCTGTGCTCCCCAATACTCTGCAGCTGTGCTCCCCAATACTCTGCCGCTGTGCTCCCCAATACTCTGCCGCTGTGCTCCCCAATACTCTGCCGCTGTGCTCCCCAATACTCTGCCCGCTGTGCTCCCAATACTCTGCCCGCTGTGCTCCCCAATACTCTGCCGCTGTGCTCCGCAATACTCTGCCGCTGTGCTCCCCAATACTCTGCCGCTGTGCTCCCCAATACTCTGCCGCTGTGCTCCCCAATACTCTGCCGCTGTGCTCCCCAATACTCTGCAGCTGTGCTCCCCAATACTCTGCCGCTGTGCTCCCCAATACTCTGCCGCTGTGCTCCCCAATACTCTGCCCGCTGTGCTCCCAATACTCTGCCCGCTGTGCTCCCCAATACTCTGCCGCTGTGCTCCGCAATACTCTGCCGCTGTGCTCCCCAATACTCTGCCGCTGTGCTCCCCAATACTCTGCCGCTGTGCTCCCCAATACTACACTGCAGAAACAGATAAACCCCCTGATAATACTAGTACCATGCACACAGTGCCCTAAAATAACTGCGCCCAGTGAATAGTGCCCCCGACACTAATAGTGCAAACATAACATCCCCTGAAAATAATTGTAGTAAGCTGATACTGTGCCAAGGTGCCCCCACAGTAATAGCGCTTCCAAAAGTCCCACCAATAGGAATAATTCTCTGCTAGAGCACAAATGGTAGTAATCATGTTCCCCATTGTGCCCCAGTAGTAATAAAGCCCACCATAATGCCCCCCAGTAGTAGTAATTCTCCTTATAATATGCCAGTGCAGAAAATACCCCCTTTTAATGCCCCCAGTTAAGCTAATGCCCATCGCCGCTCAGCTTGGTTTTCAGGGGGGTTTGTGGCAGTGAGAGCCCCCTTTACTGTCGTGTCGTGTAACATTAGGCTACTTTCACACTAGCGTTCGGCTGTCCGCTCGTGAGCTCCGTTTGAAGGGGCTCACGAGCGGAGCAGAACGCCTCCGTCCAGCCCTGATGCAGTCTGAATGGAGCGGATCCGCTCAGACTGCATCAGTCTGGCGGCGTTCAGCCTCCGCTCGCCTCCGCACGGCCAGGCGGACAGCTGAACGCTGCAGCGTTCAGCTGTCCGCCTGGCCGTGCGGATCCGTCCAGACTTACAATGTAAGTCAATGGGAACGGATCCGCTTGAAGATGACACCATATGGCTCAATCTTCAAGCGGATCCGTCCCCCATTTACTTTACATTGAAAGTCTGAACGGATCCGCTCAGGCTACTTTCGCACTTAGACATTTTTCTAAGTTATTAATGCAGACGGATCCGTACTGAACGGAGCCTCCGTCTGCATTAATATGATCGGATCCGTTCAGAACGGATCCGATCAAACGCAAGTGTGAAAGTAGCCTAAGATGTGTGCTGTTCCTTAACGCTGGGTTCACACCTGAGCGTTTTACAGCGCGTTCCTACGCGCTGTGAAACGCACAACAGGCAAGAACCAATGATTCCCTATGGGAATGGTTCACACCTGGGCGTTTTACAGCGCGTACGATCGCGCTGTAAAACGCCCGACGCTCAAACAAGTGCTTGAGCTTTTTTCTGGGCGTTTGTCGCGCGTTCCCGCACATAGATATTCGGGAACGCGCGACAATGTGTGCACCCCTGTCTCTGTATGCGCGATTGTAAACGCCCGTACAATCGCGCATACAGAGCGCTCGTTTCAGAACGCTCAGGTGTGAACCCAGCGTTAAGGTCTCATTTCATTTATTTACGAAATGTTTCCATTTATTGAGATTTGCAACGAGTTTTATGGTCGACGAATCGTGACATTCAGCTACAAATGTCCCTGGTTTTTCCACACAGACCTGTAGGCGAAACGTCACCGAATTAATGCCGAAAGAATCGCAGCCGCCGCCAAAAGTAAACAGGGGGTGTGAAATAATGCAGAGGATGGGGCAAGCGTGACGCCCTTAAAGGGGAACTGTCCCTGAGGCTTGTGTTGTAGTAGGCGGTTACATAGTCGGGGTCCAGCATGAGGTCAGGGTCCTGACACATGGATGGAGACTGGACACAAAGTATCAAATCCTGTCCTGGGCCATACATCACCTGACTGAATCAGTTCTTCTGTATATGAAATAATCACTTTGGTTTCAGTGCACTTCAGGTACAGCACTGTTCATCCTGGACCTCCTAGTTCATGAACAGAATACCATAGCGACAGCCAGAGCAGGAGGACATTACTAGACAGAAGCATGCAGATATTCAGGGAGTATAAAATCTGGGTGACGACCCCTCCAGGGATTGTAATGGCCGCTATTACTGGTTGTCACCCAGCACCCAGTAAAGACTTCCCGCGAGGGGACGACTCGGGGGCTGAGATTTTCTCTAATTATGAGGACAGCTCCCCGGTCATAGAGGATGACAGAGGAAGATCTAAGGAGAAAGTCGCCAGTTACGGAGAGGAATTCTTTTCAGAAGCAATCTAATCTGCGCGGAGGCCCGGAGCGCGCTTCTCCCCCGAGAATGGGACAATTGAGGCCAGTTTGACGGAGTGTTTGATGGCTCGCCGCTCCGGCTGCGGCTTCACAATTGGACGACGCCAAGAATAACTTCATTCCGATCTTGTGAAGTGCCGGGAAAATAAATAAGGTTCCTGCGAGAACAGAGATGAGCGCCTTCAATTCTGACGCTATCATTTCTCCCTGTCCTCGGAATGAATTCCTGTGATGTATGGAAAACAATGAAACGCGCGCAGGTAAATTTTTCTATCGGAAAGGAGAAGTGATCAGACGTTGGGGTCGGTGTATGAACATCACGACGCCGCGAACCTTCTGCAATTCTCCCGAATAAATTGCTTCTTCACAAAGTTTATCAAACGACTTCTTACAACTTTCACTCGTGTCACTAGAGAAACTTCCAGAAGACGACGCGCGGACACGGAAGGAGCCGAGAGGCTGCAGGACCTGGAGCCGGAATAGGAGATTCTTCAGAAAAGTCCAGGAAGGAGCCATCATCATTGTGGACAAACAGCTCTTCTTGGGATGCACTTTGCGAAGGGTCTCCACTTCTTGGGTGAAGAAGACCTGGGGGTACAATGAGAAGACAAGGCGCCCCCTACTCGTGCTGGTTCTCTCCACCAGCTCTGGTTCAGGAGGAATCTGGGAAGAACAGAATGGGGGACTGGGACCACCCTGCTCAGGTCAGACTGCGACCACCCTGCTCATGTCAGACTGCGACCACCCTGCTCAGGTCAGACTGGGACCACCCTGCTCCTGTCAGACTGCGACCACCCTGCTCAGGTCAGACTGGGACCACCCTGCTCAGGTCAGACTGGGACCACCCTGCTCAGGTCAGACTGGGACCACCCTGCTCAGGTCAGACTGGGACCACCCTGCTCAGGTCAGACTGGGACCACCCTGCTCAGGTCAGACTGGGACCACCCTGCTCAGGTCAGACTGCGACCATCCTGCTCAGGTCAGACTAGGACCACCCTGCTCAGGTCAGACTGGGACCACCCTGCTCAGGTCAGACTGGGACCACCCTGCTCAGGTCAGACTGGGACCACCCTGCTCAGGTCAGACTGGGACCACCCTGCTCAGGTCAGACTGCGACCACCCTGCTCAGGTCAGACTGGGACCACCCTGCTCAGGTCAGACTGGGACCACCCTGCTCAGGTCAGACTGGGACCACCCTGCTCAGGTCAGACTGGGACCACCCTGCTCAGGTCAGACTGGGACCACCCTGCTCAAGTGTAACTAGGACTACCCTGCTCAAGTGTAACTAGGACCACCCTGCTCAAGTGCCACTGGGACCACCCTGCTCATGTGCATCTGGGACCACCCTGCTCATGTGCATCTGGGACCACCCTGCTCATGTGCATCTGGGACCACCCTGCTCATGTGCATCTGGGACCACCCTGCTCATTTGCATCTGGGACCACCCTGCTCATGTGCATCTGGGACCACGCTGCTCATGTGGCACTGGGACCACCCTGCTCATGTGGCACTTGGACCACCCTGCTCATGTGGCACTTGGACCACCATGCTCAGGTGTAACTGGGACCACCCTGCTCATGTGCAACTGGGACTACCCTGCTCATGGGGGACTGGGACCACCTTGCTCAAGTGTAACTGGGACTACCCTGCTTATGGGGGACTGGGACCACCCTACTTATGTGGCACTGGGACCACCCTGCTCATGTTGCACTGGGACCACCCTGCTCATGTGAGATTGGGGCTACTCTGCTCATATTTCTCTATTTTGGTGGTTCCAGAGTAGACTGAGGAGGCAGCCCCTGTGGTATCTGTGGTATGGAGGGCACCATAGATGGACCCTGATTGTCCATACCACATGATATGGGTTAACCCATGCTGATGAGGACTCCAGGTGTTCATACAGTCCTGAATGTTGTCCCTGAACCTCTGTGGCTCTCCGGTCTGCATGTGTCAGGGCATGATGGGAGTTGCAGTTGTGCTCCAGCTAGAGAGCCACAGCTTGGTGCTCACTGCCCCAGGTCAGGGGTCGGCACCCCGCTGCAGTCCAGCTGTTCCCAGAATGCTCCATTCACTTCTATGGGAATTATACGGACATTTGCTGGGAGTTGTAGTTTCACAACACCTGGATTGCTGAAGGTTGCGGAGATAAATCTGCTCGGTGCACGACTGCGGCCCTAATCATACACACATATGTGCGCAGCCGGGGACAGGAATCGTTCACGTTTTCCGGATTCACTTCACATTTACTGAAGTTTTATAGAAAATATGACAACTTCAGCAACTTCCTAAAATACATGTTTCAATTCTTCACCAGTCAATATAATAGGTTGCTGTCAGTGATTGAGAACACTCAGTTTTCCATTCAGAGACAGTAAATATGTACATAGCTAGTCCTGCTCTCAGCTGAGGATCTGTTACAGTAGCATCCAGTGTAGACAATGCTCCCTGAGCTCAGCAGCCGCGCAGATCACTCTGCCAGCTTGTTACAATGTATCAGTCTGCAGCCCGGAGCTGATACATTGTATCCTCCTCCTACCTGAGATCAGGACAAACTGAGTACAGGATTACTGCCTCTGAATGAAAAGGAGTGCCCTCATTCACTGACAGAAAGCAGGGCGAGCTGAGTACTGGATTACTGCCTCTGAATGAAAATAAGTGCCTCGTTCACTGACAGAAAGCAGGACGAGCTGAGTACAGGATTACTGCCTCTGAATGAAAATGAGTGCCCTCATTCACTGACAGAAAGCAGGGCGAGCTGAGTACTGGATTACTGCCTCTGAATGAAAATAAGTGCCTCATTCACTGACAGAAAGCAGGACGAGCTGAGTACAGGATTACTGCCTCTGAATGAAAATGAGTGCCCTCATTCACTGACAGAAAGCAGGACGAGCTGAGTACTGGATTACTGCCTCTGAATGAATAGGAGGGCCCTCATTCACTGACAGAAAGCAGGACGAGCTGAGTACTGGATTACTGCCTCTGAATGAATAGGAGTGCCCTCATTCACTGACAGAAAGCAGGACGAGCTGAGTACAGGATTACTGCCTCTGAATGAAAATAAGTGCCCTCATTCACTGACAGAAAGCAGGACGAGCTGAGTACAGGATTACTGCCTCTGAATGAAAGTTAGTGCCCTCATTCACTGACAGAAAGCAGGACGAGCTGTGTACAGGATTACTGCCTCTGAATGAAAAGGAGTGCCCTCATTCACTGACAGAAAGCAGGATGAGCTGAGTACAGTATTACTGCCTCTGAATGAAAAGGAGTGCCCTCATTCACTGACAGAAAGCAGGACAAGCTGAGTACAGGATTACTGCCTCTGAATGAAAGTTAGTGCCCTCATTCACTGACAGAAAGCACGACGAGCTGAGTACTGGATTACTGCCTCTGAATGAAAATGAGTGCCCTCATTCACTGACAGAAAGCAGGACCAGCTGAGTACAGGGTTACTGCCTCTGAATGAAAAGGAGTGCCTCGTTCACTGACAGAAAGCAGGACGAGCTGAGTACTGGATTACTGCCTCTGAATGAAAAGGAGTGCCCTCATTCACTGACAGAAAGCAGGACGAGCTGAGTACTGGATTACTGCCTCTGAATGAATAGGAGTGCCCTCATTCACTGACAGAAAGCAGGACGAGCTGAGTACAGGATTACTGCCTCTGAATGAAAATAAGTGCCCTCATTCACTGACAGAAAGCAGGACGAGCTGAGTACAGGATTACTGCCTCTGAATGAAAGTTAGTGCCCTCATTCACTGACAGAAAGCAGGACGAGCTGTGTACAGGATTACTGCCTCTGAATGAAAAGGAGTGCCCTCATTCACTGACAGAAAGCAGGATGAGCTGAGTACAGTATTACTGCCTCTGAATGAAAAGGAGTGCCCTCATTCACTGACAGAAAGCAGGACGAGCTGAGTACAGGATTACTGCCTCTGAATGAAAAGGAGTGCCTCGTTCACTGACAGAAAGCAGGACGAGCTGAGTACTGGATTACTGCCTCTGAATGAAAGTTAGTGCCCTCATTCACTGACAGAAAGCAGGACGAGCTGAGTACAGGATTACTGCCTCTGAATGAAAATAAGTGCCTCATTCACTGACAGAAAGCAGGACGAGCTGAGTACAGGATTACTGCCTCTGAATGAAAATGAGTGCCCTCATTCACTGACAGAAAGCAGGACGAGCTGAGTGCAAGATTACTGCCTCTAAATGAATATGAGTGCCCTCATTCACTGACAGAAAGCAGGACGAGCTGAGTACAGGGTTACTGCCTCTGAATGAAAATGAGTGCCCTCATTCACTGACAGAAAGCAGGACGAGCTGAGTACAGGATTACTGCCTCTGAATGAAAATGAGTGCCCTCATTCACTGACAGAAAGGAGGACGAGCTGAGTACAGGGTTACTGCCTCTGAATGAAAATGAGTGCCCTCATTCACTGACAGAAAGCAGGACGAGCTGAGTACTGGATTACTGTCTCTGAATGAAAAGGAGTGCCCTCATTCACTGACAGAAAGCAGGACGAGCTGAGTACAGGATTACTGCCTCTGAATGAAAAGGAGTGCCCTCATTCACTGACAGAAAGCAGGACGAGCTGTGTACAGGATTACTGCCTCTGAATGAAAATCACAGTGCCCTCATTCACTGACAGAAAGCAGGACAAACTAAGTACAGGATTACTGCCTCTGAATGAAAAGGAGTGCCCTCATTCACTGACAGAAAGCAGGGCGAGCTGAGTACTGGATTACTGCCTCTGAATGAAAATCACAGTGCCCTCATTCACTGACAGAAAGCAGGGCGAGCTGTGTACAGGATTACTGCCTCTGAATGAAAATCACAGTGCCCTCATTCACTGACAGAAAGCAGGACAAACTAAGTACAGGATTACTGCCTCTGAATGAAAAGGAGTGCCCTCATTCACTGACAGAAAGCAGGACGAGCTGAGTACAGGATTACTGCCTCTGAATGAAAAGGAGTGCCCTCATTCACTGACAGAAAGCAGGACAAACTAAGTACAGGATTACTGCCTCTGAATGAAAAGGAGTGCCCTCATTCACTGACAGAAAGCAGGACGAGCTGAGTACAGGATTACTACCTCTGAATGAAAAGGAGTGCCCTCATTCACTGACAGAAAGCAGGGCGAGCTAAGTACTGGATTACTGCCTCTGAATGAAAATGAGTGCCCTCATTCACTGACAGAAAGCAGGACGAGCTGAGTACTGGATTACTGTCTCTGAATGAAAAGGAGTGCCCTCATTCACTGACAGAAAGCAGGACGAGCTGAGTACAGGATTACCACCTCTGAATGAAAAGGAGTGCCCTCATTCACTGACAGAAAGCAGGACGAGCTGTGTACAGGATTACTGCCTCTGAATGAAAATCACAGTGCCCTCATTCACTGACAGAAAGCAGGACGAGCTGAGGCACCATCCAGACAGCCATCAGTATTGCTTCCGGAATTCATCCGGATTTACTTGCGTATTCCTGATTCACTCACAGTCGCTATAAGGCTAGGGCTACACGGCGACATTGTTTGTAACGATAGTTAATGGTGTCGCAGTGCGACGTGCAACCTGCTGTAACTAGGACACACCAGTCGCAAAGCACCATCCGTGCTGCAGTAGACGATCATTGCAAAAACTGTTGTGTGACATGAATGCTACGTGACGCATTTTTGTCGGGCAGGTGTAGCATTGGGGGGGGAGTAGCCCCAAGCGCCAGACCACAGGGGGCGCACAGCTGCTGGGCACTGATAACTGTTCATAATGCCATGTCTGTGGCAGGCAGCGCACTGTGCAAGCGCATTCGCCATCGCTATTCAGTGAATCATTCACGCAGCCACAGAGAGTGAATGGCCGGAGGTCACACACTGCTCGCAAGATGGTACAACATCACCCAGCGGTGCGCTCCGAGTAATCACAGCGCCGGCGTGGCTTTCTTGTAGGCCGTGTTGCCCCTTCCAGTGCATACGGTTACGATGGTGGTGACATGAAGCCCGACCCTCCACCTGCACTGCCCCTGACGATGAGGGAGAGGTCGGGCACAGAGATGGGAGACTCCCAAGAGGTGGCATCTCCTGCTAGAGATACAGCAATGGAGTGAATAAAGGGGTGGCCCCTCGCCAGTGCCCCCCATCAGTGCCCCCCATCAGTGCCTCCCATCAGTGCCTCCTGCCAGTGCCCCCCACCAGTGCCTTCAATCTGCCCTCCACCAGTGCCCCCCATCAGTGCCTCCCATCAGTGCCCCCCATCAGTGCCTCCCATCAGTGCCCCCCACCAGTGCCTCCCGCCAGTGACCCCCACCAGTGCCTTCAATCTGCCCTCCACCAGTGCCCCCCACCAGTGACCCCCTGCCAGTGCTCTACAACAGTGCCCTCCACCATTGCCCCCCACCAGTGCCTTCAATCTGCCCTCCACCAGTGACCCCCTGCCAGTGCTCTACAACAGTGCCCTCCACCATTGCCCCCCACCAGTGCCCCCAGCCACAGGACTGTTACATGAAGTCACTGTATCGGTGGGGCCACTGCTTATTAACCCTGCTTATTAAAGGGGTTGTCCGGGTTCAGAGCTGAACCCGGACATCCCTCCATTTCCCCCCCGGCAGCCCCCCTGACAGGAGCATCGGAGCAGTTCATGCTAAATCGCGCAGGGCAAAGGCATTTTTAGGAGTTCCGGTGACATACCGGGGCTCTGCATGGGGCTGCCAGGAACCCCGGTGACGTCACCGGCACTGATGGGCGGGATTTAGTGCTGCCCTAGCCAGTAAAACAGCTAGTGCAGAGCTGAAGCCCGCCCCTCAGAGCCGGTGACGTCACCGCACACACCGCTGGGCGGAGTGTTATTGAAAACAAAAGAGCCCGTGCCCTGCGCGATCTAGCGCAGGGCAAGGGAGCGCATGGGAGCAGGAGATGCCAGCCTCAGGGGGGCTGCCGGGGTGTACTACTCTCAGCGGGGTTGGTCGGGTCATGGAGTCTAAATGAGGACTGGGACTAGAACCCATTTGTGACCCCTGATGTAACCCTACGATAGCAGAGCCTGAGGGGGGTACGGGGGTCATCAGCAGGTCCCACTTCATACACGGCTGGGGCGAGGTTCTGCAAAAAGGGTGTCTCCATAGGTTGGGGGGCGCAATACTTGCTGGGCCCAGGTGCTATTGACGCACACTACCCCCCCGGACGCGTGACTTATTGACCCGACAAACATGGGCAATGTATGAAAGCGGATTCCCAGCACCGACCATGTGAACAGTCCTCATCATCGAGATCCGCAGCGGATTCCGGTACAGAAAACACGTGCCACATATGGATTGCAGATACGCTCGTGCAAAAGAGGCCCAAGGCTGGCGTCACCGGTACAGGGGTTTGGTGGATGTTTTTTATTACTCGCCGTGTTTTCAGATGTTGCATAAAAGTCTGCGGGAAACATTAAAGAGGGGCCGCCGCTGAGCGGACTATAAGAGGCGTTCCGTCATAATAGAAGTCTATGGCCAGGATGCCTCTCATGGGCTTCCGTGGTGCATGCCGTCCTAGAATTCCGTTATGGTCCGTGGTATTGGAATCCATTACGGAATTCTTAGATAACCCGAACGCCAATCTTGAAAATCGTATGTTCGCTCAACACGACCTGTCACCGCCAAACGCAAGCAGCTATAGAGCGGGTTGGAGGCACAAGCTTTCCTGTTACCTACCTCTACATGTAACAGTCTCGGTCTGCCCCCTGGTGGTGACGTCTGGTAATGTCTTCTCATTCCAGCACATAGAGGACGGGCCCCACATGGTGAACCTTCTGCCCGTCCCTCACTTATTCACACGACTCATATAAGACTGAACTGACACAATCTTGAAACTTCAAAAACAGATATTTTATTAATTTCCATCAGAACATTTTGATATTTTCAGAAATTATTTCTCCACTACAGCACAGACCTCCGCAGTGTGACCACTCTTACAGTACAGACCTCCGCAGTGTGACCGCTCTTACAGTACAGACCTCCGCAGTGTGACCGCTCTTACAGTACAGACCTCCGCAGTGTGACCGCTCTTACAGTACAGACCTCCGCAGTGTGACCGCTCTTACAGTACAGACCTCCGCAGTGTGACCGCTCTTACAGTACAGACCTCCGCAGTGTGACCGCTCTTACAGGGCAGACCTCCGCAGTGTGACTGCTCTTACAGTACAGACCTCCGCAGTGTGACCGCTCTTACAGTACAGACCTCCGCAGTGTGAGCGCTCTTACAGTACAGACCTCCGCAGTGTGACCGCTCTTACAGGAAGACCTCCGCAGTGTGACCGCTCTTACAGTACAGACCTCCGCAGTGTGACCGCTCTTACAGTACAGACCTCCGCAGTGTGACCGCTCTTACAGTACAGACCTCCGCAGTGTGAGCCGCTCTTACAGTACAGACCTCCGCAGTGTGAGCGCTCTTACAGTACGACCTCCGCAGTGTGAGCGCTCTTACAGTACCGACCTCCGCAGTGTTGACCGCTCTTACAGTACAGACCTCCGCAGTGTGACCGCTCTTACAGTAGAGACCTCCGCAGTGTGAGCGCTCTTACAGTAGAGACCTCCGCAGTGTGAGCGCTCTTACAGTACAGACCTCCGCAGTGGTGAGCGCTCTTACAGTACAGACCTCCGCAGTGTGACCGCTCTTACAGTACGACATCCGCGTGTGACCGCTCTTACAGGTACAGACCTCACGCAGTGTGACCGCTCTTACAGTACAGACCTCCGCAGTGTGACCGCTCTTACAGTACAGGACCTCCGCAGTGTGACCCGCTCTTACAGTACAGACCTCCGCAGTGTGACCGCTCTTACAGTACAGACCTCCGCAGTGTGACCGCTCTTACAGTACAGACCTCCGCAGTGTGACCGCTCTTACATACAGACCCTCCGCAGTGTGGACCGCTCTTACAGTACAGACCTCCGCAGTGTGACCGCTCTTACAGTACAGACCTCCGCATGTGTGACCGCTCTATACGTACAGACCTCCGCAGTGTGACAGCGCTCTTACAGTACAGACCTCAGCAGTGTGACGCGCTCTTACAGTACAGACCTCGCAGTGTGACCCGCTCTTACAGTACAGACCTCCGCAGTGTGACCGCTCTTACAGACAGACCTCCGCAGTGTGACCGCTCTTACAGTACAGACCTCCGCAGTGTTAACCGCTCTTACAGTACAGACCTCCGCAGTTGTGACCGCTCTTACAGTAGAGACCTCCGCAGTGTGACCGCTCTTACAGTACAGACCTCCGCAGTGTGACCGCTCTTACAGTACAGACCTCCGCAGTGTGACCGCTCTTACAGTACAGACCTCCGCAGTGTGACCGCTCTTACAGTACAGACCTCCGCAGTGTGACCGCTCTTACAGTACAGACCTCCGCAGTGTGACCGCTCTTACAGTACAGACCTCGCAGTGTGACCGCTCTTACAGTACAGACCTCTGCAGTGTGACCGCTCTTACAGCACAGACCTCCGCAGTGTGATCGCTCTTACAGTACCGACCTCCGCAGTGTGACCGCTCTTACAGTACAGACCTCCGCCAGTTGTGAGCGCTCTTACAGTACAGACCTCCGCAGTGTGACCGCTCTACAGTACGACCTCCGCAGTGTGACCGCTCTTACAGTACAGAACCTCCGCAGTGTGACCGCTCTTACAGTACAGACCTCCGCAGTGTGACCGCTCTTACGTACCAGACATCCCCCCCCCAGTGTGAGCGCTCTTACAGTACAGACCTCCGCAGTGTGACCGCTCTTACAGTACAGACCTCCGCAGTGTGACCGCTCTTACAGTACGACCTCCGCAGGTGTGACCCTCTTACAGTAGACCTCCGCAGTGTGAGCGCTCACCAGACCGCCGCAGGTGAACCGCTCTTACAGACAGCCTCCGCAGTGTGACCGCTCCTTACAGTACAGACCTCCGCGGTGTGAGCGCTCTTACAGTACAGACCTCCGCAGTGTGACCGCTCTTACAGTACAGACCTCTGCAGTGTGACCGCTCTTACAGTAGAGACCTCCGCAGTGTGACCGCTCTTACAGTACAGACCTCCGCAGTGTGACCGCTCTTACAGTACAGACCTCGCAGTGTGACCCGCGCTTACAGTACAGACCTCCGCAGTGTGACCGCTCTTACAGTACAGACCTCCGCAGTGTGACCGCTCTTAGCGTACAGACCTCCGCAGTGGTGACCGCTCTTACAGTACAGACCTCCGCAGTGTGACCGCTCTTACAGTACAGACCCTCCGCAGTGTGACCGATCTTCAGTACAGACCTCCGGCAGTGTGACCGCTCTTACAGTACAAGACCTCCGCAGTGTGACCGCTTCTTACAGTACAGACCTCCGCAGTGTGACCGCTCTTACAGTACAGACCTCCGCAGTGTGAGCGCTCTTACAGTACGACCTCCGCAGTGTGACCGCTCTTACAGTACAGACCTCCGCAGTGTGACGCTCTTACAGTACAGAAGACCCTCGCACAGTACAGACCTCCGCAGTGTGGACCGCTCTTACAGTACAGACCCTCCGCAGTGTGACCAGCTCTTACAGTACAGACCTCCGCAGTGTGACCGCTCTACAGTACAGACTCCGCAGTGTGACCGCTCTTACAGTACAGACCTCCGCAGTGTGACTGCTCTTACAGTACAGACCTCCGCAGTGTGACCGCTCTTACAGTACAGACCTCCGCAGTGTGAGCGCTCTTACAGTACAGACCTCCGCAGTGTGACTGCTCTAACAGTAGACCTCCGCAGTGTGACGCTCTTACAGTACAGACCTCCGCAGTGTGACCGCTCTTACAGTACAGACCTCCGCAGTGTGACCGCTCCTTACAGTACAGACCTCCGCACTGTGAGCGCTCTTACAGTACAGACCTCCGCAGTGTGACGCTCTACAGTACAGACCTCCGCAGTGTGACCGCTCTTACAGTAGAGACCTCCGCAGTGTGGACCGCTCTTACAGTACAGACCTCCGCAGTGTGACCGCTCTTACAGTAGCAGACCTCCGCAGTGTGACCGCTCTTACAGTAGAGACCTCCGCAGTGTGACCGCTCTTACAGTACAGACCTCCGCAGTGTGACCGCTCTTACAGTACAGACCTCCGCAGTGTGACCGCTCTTACAGTACCAGACCTCCTGCAGTGGTGCCCGCTCTTACAGATAAGACCTCCAGCAGTGTGACCGCTCTTACAGTACAGACCTCAGTACAGTGTGTACCGCTCTTTACAAGTGCAGACCTCCGCAGTGGGACGCTCTCTTACAGTACAGAGCCTCCGCAGATGGACCCAGCTCTTACAGTACAGACCTCCGCAGTCGTGACCGCTGTCTTACAGTACAGACCTCCAGTGTGACCCTCTCGTACATACCTCCTCCGTGTTACCGCTCTTACATGTAGCAGACCTCCGCAGTGTGACCGTGCTCTTACAGTACAGACATCGCAGTTGTCAGTGTGACCGCTCTTACAGTAACAGAACCTCCGCAGTGTGACCTGCTCTTACAGTACGACCTCCGCAGTGTGACCGTCTCTTACAGTACAGACCTCGCAGTGTTACCGCTCTTACAGGTACAGGACCTCCGCAGTGTGACCGCTTCTCTACAGTAGCAGACCTCTCGCAGTGGTGGTGACCGCTCTTACAGGTACAGACCTCCGCAGTGTGACCGGCTCTTACAGTACAGACCTCCGCAGTGTGACCGCTCTTAACAGTACAGACCTCCGCCAGTGTGACGCTCTTACAGTACAGACCTCCGCAGTGTGACCGCTCTTACAGTACAGACCTCCGCAGTGTGACGCTCTTACAGTACAGACCTCCGCAGTGTGACCGCTCTTACAGTACAGACCTCCGCATGTGACCGCTCTTACAGTACAGACCTCCGCAGTGTGACCGCTCTTACAGTACAGACCTCCGCAGTGTGACCGCTCTTACAGTACAGACCTCCGCAGTGTGACCGCTCTTACAGTACAGACCTCCGCAGTGTGACCGCTCTTACAGTACAGACCTCCGCATGTGACCGCTCTTACAGTACAGACCTCCGCAGTGTGACCGCTCTTACAGTACAGACCTCCGCAGTGTGACCGCTCTTACAGTACAGACCTCCGCAGTGTGACCGCTCTTACAGTACAGACCTCCGCAGTGTGACCGCTCTTACAGTACAGACCTCCGCAGTGTGACCGCTCTTACAGTACAGTCCTCCGCAGTGTGACCGCTCTTACAGTACAGACCTCCGCAGTGTGACCGCTCTTACAGTACAGACCTCCGCAGGGTGACCGCTCTTACAGTACAGACCTCCGCAGTGTGACCGCTCTTACAGTACAGACCTCCGCAGTGTGACCGCTCTTACAGTACAGACCTCCGCAGTGTGACCGCTCTTACAGTACAGACCTCCGCAGTGTGACCGCTCTTACAGTACAGACCTCCGCAGTGTGACCGCTCTTACAGTACAGACCTCCGCAGTGTGACCGCTCTTACAGTACAGACCTCCGCAGTGTGACCGCTCTTACAGTACAGACCTCCGCAGTGTGACCGCTCTTACAGTACAGACCTCCGCAGTGTGACCGCTCTTACAGTACAGACCTCCGCAGTGTGACCGCTCTTACAGTACAGACCTCCGCAGTGTGACCGCTCTTACAGTACAGACCTCCGCAGTGTGACCGCTCTTACAGTACAGACCTCCGCAGTGTGACCGCTCTTACAGTACAGACCTCCGCAGTGTGACCGCTCTTACAGTACAGACCTCCGCAGTGTGACCGCTCTTACAGTACAGACCTCCGCAGTGTGACCGCTCTTACAGTACAGACCTCCGCAGTGTGACCGCTCTTACAGTACAGACCTCCGCAGTGTGACGCTCTTACAGTACAGACCTCCGCAGTGTGACCGCTCTTACAGTACAGACCTCCGCAGTGTGACCGCTCTTACAGTACAGACCTCCGCAGTGTGACCGCTCTTACAGTACAGACCTCCGCAGTGTGACCGCTCTTACAGTACAGACCTCCGCAGTGTGACCGCTCTTACAGTACAGACCTCCGCAGTGTGACCGCTCTTACAGTACAGACCTCCGCAGTGTGACCGCTCTTACAGTACAGACCTCCGCAGTGTGACCGCTCTTACAGTACAGACCTCCGCAGTGTGACCGCTCTTACAGTACAGACCTCCGCAGTGTGACCGCTCTTACAGTACAGACCTCCGCAGTGTGACCGCTCTTACAGTACAGACCTCCGCAGTGTGACCGCTCTTACAGTACAGACCTCCGCAGTGTGACCGCTCTTACAGTACAGACCTCCGCAGTGTGACCGCTCTTACAGTACAGACCTCCGCAGTGTGACCGCTCTTACAGTACAGACCTCCGCAGTGTGACCGCTCTACAGTACAGACCTCCGCAGTGTGACCGCTCTTACAGTGACCTCCGCAGTGTGACCGCTCTTACAGTACAGACCTCCGCAGTGTGACCGCTCTTACAGTACAGACCTCCGCAGTGTGACGCTCTTACAGTACAGACCTCCGCAGTGTGACCGCTCTTACAGTACAGACCTCCGCAGTGTGACCGCTCTTACAGTACAGACCTCCGCAGTGTGACCGCTCTTACAGTACAGACCTCCGCAGTGTGACCGCTCTTACAGTACAGACCTCCGCAGTGTGACCGCTCTTACAGTACAGACCTCCGCAGTGTGACCGCTCTTACAGTACAGACCTCCGCAGTGTGACCGCTCTTACAGTACAGACCTCCGCAGTGTGACCGCTCTTACAGTACAGACCTCCGCAGTGTGACCGCTCTTACAGTACAGACCTCCGCAGTGTGACCGCTCTTACAGTACAGACCTCCGCAGTGTGACCGCTCTTACAGTACAGACCTCCGCAGTGTGACCGCTCTTACAGTACAGACCTCCGCAGTGTGACCGCTCTTACAGTACAGACCTCCGCAGTGTGACCGCTCTTACAGTACAGACCTCCGCAGTGTGACCGCTCTTACAGTACAGACCTCCGCAGTGTGACGCTCTTACAGTACAGACCTCCGCAGTGTGACCGCTCTTACAGTACAGACCTCCGCAGTGTGACCGCTCTTACAGTACAGACCTCCGCAGTGTGACCGCTCTTACAGTACAGACCTCCGCAGTGTGACCGCTCTTACAGTACAGACCTCCGCAGTGTGACCGCTCTTACAGTACAGACCTCCGCAGTGTGACCGCTCTTACAGTACAGACCTCCGCAGTGTGACGCTCTTACAGTACAGACCTCCGCAGTGTGACCGCTCTTACAGTACAGACCTCCGCAGTGTGACCGCTCTTACAGGCTACAGACCTCCGCAGTGTGGACCGCTCTTTACAGTACAGACCTCCGCGTGTGACCGCTCTTACAGTACAGACCTCGCAGTGTGACCGCTCTTACAGTACAGACCTCCGCAGTGTGACCGCTCTTACAGTACAGACCTCCGCAGTGTGAACGCTCTACAGTACAGACCTCCGCAGTGTGACCGCTCTTACAGTACAGACCTCCGCAGTGTGACCGCTCTTACAGTACAGAACCTCCGCAGTGTGACCGCTCTTACGTCGCAGACCTCGCAGTGTGACCGCTCTTACAGTAGCAGGACCTCCGCAGTGTGACGCTCTTACGTACAGACTCTCGCAGTTGTGACCGCTCTTACAGTAACAGACCTCCGCAGTGTGACCGCTCTTTACAGTCACAGACCTCGCAGTGTGACCGCTCTTACAGTACGAGACCTCCGCAGTGTGACCGCTCTTACAGTACAGACCTCCGCAGTGTGACCGCTCTTACCGTACAGACCTCCGCAGTGTGACCGCTCTTACAGTAAGACCTCCGCAGTTGTGACCGCTCTTACAGTACAGACCTCCGCAGTGTGAGCGCTCTTCACAGTACAGACTCCCGCAGTGTGTAACGCGTGCTTACAGTGCCTGACATCGCATGTGACCGCTCTTACAGTACAGACCTCCGCAGTGTGACCGCTCTTACAGTACAGACCTCCGCAGTGTGACCGCTCTTACAGTACAGACCTCCGCAGTGTGACCGCTCTTACAGTACAGACCTCCGCAGTGTGACCGCTCTTACAGTACAGACCTCCGCAGTGTGACGCTCTTACAGTACAGACCTCCGCAGTGTGACGCTCTTACAGTACAGACCTCCGCAGTGTGACCGCTCTTACAGTACAGACCTCCGCAGTGTGACCGCTCTTACAGTACAGACCTCCGCAGTGTGACCGCTCTTACAGTACAGACCTCCGCAGTGTGACCGCTCTACAGTACAGACCTCCGCAGTGTGACCGCTCTTACAGTACAGACCTCCGCAGTGTGACCGCTCTTACAGTACAGACCTCCGCAGTGTGACCGCTCTTACAGTACAGACCTCCGCAGTGTGACCGTCTTACAGTACAGACCTCAGTGTGACCGCTCTTACAGTACAGACCTCCGCAGTGTGACCGCTCTTACAGTACAGACCTCCGCAGTGTGACCGCTCTTACAGTACAGACCTCCGCAGTGTGACCGCTCTTACAGTACAGACCTCCAGTGTGACCGCTCTTACAGTACAGACCTCCGCAGTGTGACCGCTCTTACAGTACAGACCTCCGCAGTGTGACCGCTCTTACAGTACAGACCTCCGCAGTGTGACCGCTCTTACAGCAGACCTCCGCAGTGTGACCTCTTACAGTACAGACCTCCGCAGTGTGACCGCTCTTACAGTACAGACCTCCGCAGTGTGACGCTCTTACAGTACAGACCTCCGCAGTGTGACCGCTCTTACAGTACAGACCTCCGCAGTGTGACCGCTCTTACAGTACAGACCTCCGCAGTGTGACCGCTCTTACAGTACAGACCTCCGCAGTGTCCGCTCTTACAGTACAGACCTCCGCAGTGTGACCGCTCTTACAGTACAGACCTCCGCAGTGTGACGCTCTTACAGTACAGACCTCCGCAGTGTGACCGCTCTTACAGTACAGACCTCCGCAGTGTGACCGCTCTTACAGTACAGACCTCCGCAGTGTGACCGCTCTTACAGTACAGACCTCCGCAGTGTGACCGCTCTTACAGTACAGACCTCCGCAGTGTGACCGCTCTTACAGTACAGACCTCCGCAGTGTGACCGCTCTTACAGTACAGACCTCCGCAGTGTGACCGCTCTTACAGTACAGACCTCCGCAGTGTGACCGCTCTTACAGTACAGACCTCCGCAGTGTGACCGCTCTTACAGTACAGACCTCCGCAGTGTGACCGCTCTTACAGTACAGACCTCCGCAGTGTGACCGCTCTTACAGTACAGACCTCCGCAGTGTGACCGCTCTTACAGTACAGACCTCCGCAGTGTGACCGCTCTTACAGTACAGACCTCCGCAGTGTGACCGCTCTTACAGTACAGACCTCCGCAGTGTGACCGCTCTTACAGTACAGACCTCCGCAGTGTGACCGCTCTTACAGTACAGACCTCCGCAGTGTGACCGCTCTTACAGCAGACCTCCGCAGTGTGACCGCTCTTACAGTACAGACCTCCGCAGTGTGACCGCTCTTACAGTACAGACCTCCGCAGTGTGACCGCTCTTACAGTACAGACCTCCGCAGTGTGACCGCTCTTACAGTACAGACCTCCGCAGTGTGACCTCTTACAGTACAGACCTCCGCAGTGTGACCGCTCTTACAGTACAGACCTCCGCAGTGTGACCGCTCTTACAGTACAGACCTCCGCAGTGTGACCGCTCTTACAGCGACCTCCGCAGTGTGACCGCTCTTACAGTACAGACCTCCGCAGTGTGACGCTCTTACAGTACAGACCTCCGCAGTGTGACCGCTCTTACAGTACAGACCTCCGCAGTGTGACCGCTCTTACAGTACAGACCTCCGCAGTGTGACCGCTCTTACAGTACAGACCTCCGCAGTGTGACCGCTCTTACAGTACAGACCTCCGCAGTGTGACCGCTCTTACAGTACAGACCTCCGCAGTGTGACCGCTCTTACAGTACAGACCTCCGCAGTGTGACCGCTCTTACAGTACAGACCTCCGCAGTGTGACCGCTCTTACAGTACAGACCTCCGCAGTGTGACCGCTCTTACAGTACAGACCTCCGCAGTGTGACCGCTCTTACAGTACAGACCTCCGCAGTGTGACGCTCTTACAGTACAGACCTCCGCAGTGTGACCGCTCTTACAGTACAGACCTCCGCAGTGTGACCGCTCTTACAGTACAGACCTCCGCAGTGTGACCGCTCTTACAGTACAGACCTCCGCAGTGTGACGCTCTTACAGTACAGACCTCCGCAGTGTGACGCTCTTACAGTACAGACCTCCGCAGTGTGACCGCTCTTACAGTACAGACCTCCGCAGTGTGACCGCTCTTACAGTACAGACCTCCGCAGTGTGACCGCTCTTACAGTACAGACCTCCGCAGTGTGACCGCTCTTACAGTACAGACCTCCGCAGTGTGACCGCTCTTACAGTACAGACCTCCGCAGTGTGACCGCTCTTACAGTACAGACCTCCGCAGTGTGACCTCTTACAGTACAGACCTCCGCAGTGTGACCGCTCTTACAGTACAGACCTCCGCAGTGTGACCGCTCTTACAGTACAGACCTCCGCAGTGTGACCGCTCTTACAGTACAGACCTCCGCAGTGTGACCGCTCTTACAGTACAGACCTCCGCAGTGTGACCTCTTACAGTACAGACCTCCGCAGTGTGACCGCTCTTACAGTACAGACCTCCGCAGTGTGACCGCTCTTACAGTACAGACCTCCGCAGTGTGACCGCTCTTACAGTACAGACCTCCGCAGTGTGACCGCTCTTACAGTACAGACCTCCGCAGTGTGACCGCTCTTACAGTACAGACCTCCGCAGTGTGACCGCTCTTACAGTACAGACCTCCGCAGTGTGACCGCTCTTACAGTACAGACCTCCGCAGTGTGACCGCTCTTACAGTACAGACCTCCGCAGTGTGACCGCTCTTACAGTACAGACCTCCGCAGTGTGACCGCTCTTACAGTACAGACCTCCGCAGTGTGACCGCTCTTACAGTACAGACCTCCGCAGTGTGACCGCTCTTACAGTACAGACCTCCGCAGTGTGACCGCTCTTACAGTACAGACCTCCGCAGTGTGACCGCTCTTACAGCAGAGACCTCCGCAGTGTGACCGCTCTTACAGTACAGACCTCCGCAGTGTGACCGCTCTTACAGTACAGACCTCCGCAGTGTGACCGCTCTTACAGTACAGACCTCCGCAGTGTGACCGCTCTTACAGTACAGACCTCCGCAGTGTGACCGCTCTTACAGTACAGACCTCCGCAGTGTGAGCGCTCTTACAGTACAGACCTCCGCAGTGTGACCTCTTACAGTACAGACCTCCGCAGTGTGAC